>NC_140930.1:14693957-14772660 GCF_045865225.1 Trachurus japonicus
AATGAGTGTGAAAAAGTGGTTTAACTTTGTGAAAAACGTTGTGAAAAACGAGGGATAGTGTTGGCCAAAACATGGTTAATGAATTTAATTACTGTGCCTATCACTTTCAAACTGGGAAGTAAAAACACAAATTTAATGTGAAAGAGTAATGTGTTTGAATTGAAGTGCTATGTACTGTTTTTGTAGTTTGTTTCTTCTTTTTTTTTTTTTACTCAATGTACAAAATTGAAAACACCCACGTCACTGAAAAACACTCATGAACTGGATGTCACCATTTTGGTAGCTCTTTATTTAGAGTGGTGTTTCTAGGGCGTTTTATATGAAAAGTATTTTTTAAGTCTCGCTGTACTTTTATTATTATGATTATGACTATTATTATTATTATTATACTGCTGTAATTTTGTACGGCAATGTGTTTGTCAGCATGAAACGTGTTTTATTCAACTGGTATTGGAGCACACATTGTGACTTAAAGTATGTAGCCTACATGGATTTTACTTGTACAAGGGCTACTACAGTTTCTTAAAATTTTGAACAAATAGTTAATTCAGAATTCAGTGATGCTCTGAGATAGATAGAGATCACGCTCCTGATACACCAGGATGGGCTTTTGTATAAATGATTTAAATAAGTGAATCTTGTTCCATTTGTGTGTCTGTGTGTTCGTTATTTAATCTAGAAGAGAATTAATATGGGACTCAGGTCCAATCTGAAGTCAGAGCTACACCAAAATGTACGTTTTCAAATGAAGAAACATGCTTTATAGGATTTCTTATTCTTTTTTCAAGTGGGAATGGTCTTTTTTTTCTGGAAAAATGGCCAGAAAATGATGAAACAGTGAAGTTGACCTTTGACCTTTTGGATATAAAGATTACGCCACTGCCATCATTAGAAACAATAATTGATTCTTACATTATGACCAAAAATGTGTTTTGTGAGGTGATAAAATTTGGTTAAATAAGTCCAAAAAGTTAAATTCATAATTATGTTAATGTCAAAATATTCTAATTTGAGGGTAACTTATCTTAAAACAATTATTTTAAATAATTTTTTTCAATTTAGCAATTGAAGTGTATTTAGTCAAATTTTATTGTGAAATTGACATAATTGACTTTATTTTCCAAGTTTATTTCATTCAGTAAATAAAATAACCTCAGTTTTATTGTTTGATGTTTTCAAGTCAGTTTAATTTAAATTGAATGTGATTCAACCCCAATTTCATTGAGTAAAATCAATTTATATGTAATTACTTAAATATTTAAACTATTACTTGTTTTTTTCACAAATACTTAAGAGTTTATTTATTGCACCAGTTTTATTTCAGCCTTTGTTCAAAAGACAATGAGCACGATGGTACAGTAAATGCTGTGCGATGTCACCTGGATCTCAGTCACAGAGACAAAGTTTAAAAACACAAGATGAGACCAAACGACGACATGAAGTGCTGATAGTGTAGTTTTTTATTTCAGGAGGTGAAAAAAGGGGGTAAATGCGTAGCAGAAACAGAGCACAGTGTCCAGCATACAGTGTACAAGATGGTTACAAGCATGCCAGGCGGTTCCACACTTGTATCTACAGACCCTATAACAGAAAAGTAGTCACAGCATAGAGAAGGCAAGACTTCAGATTATCGACTAAAAAATTTCAAATGACGCCATTTCCCAATTATTTAACTTCCTGTTCCTGTTGGTGTGAAGGCGCCGGAGGCCTTAGGACATTTCCAACAGGATGTAAAAGTGTACAGTAGTGCAAACTAGCAGAGAGATCCTCAAACATTTAACAGATAAGATTGGTCAGAGGCAAAAAAAATGAATTTTCTAAGTGGCGAGAGCTTGTTTTTTTTTGTAGTTACGATGTCACACAGGAAGCCTCAGCCACAAAGGAAGGGTAACTAATGCTTCAGAGAGAGACGAAATCTAAATGTTGACGGGCCTGAGCTGACGAAACTCTCCCCCGTGTGATGAATTATTTTAAATCTATCACCATCGACTTAGAAGAAAAGGATCTGAAACAACTCCAGAAGCGGCGTGTGTCGCATGCATCAGTTTCCATAGAGACATAGAAAAGCAATACATGCACTCACCAAGCCTGTTGACAAACACCCGTCGCACCATGTGTTCAAATGCCCAGAGCATCTTCACACGGAAACCCAAACAAACCTCTAAAGTTGCCAGCTAAAGACGACTTGTTGACCGAAGCCCTAATCGATAAGTGCTGCAGATGGGCTAACTGGAAAAACAGAAGCTATAGCGATATAGTTGGACCACGGTTGGTTGACACCCCTTTATCACAGAAAGTAACAGCATGGTTTGAAGAAGAAGGAGGAGGAGGAGGAGAAAGAGAGCAAGTAAAAGCTTACATTCAAACAACCACCGGCCTTTTAGTGCTGGAAGTGAAGTACAGTAAACACTCAAGAAAAGATACACAAATAAATAAGTTTGATTTTTAATAATTCTTCGGTAGCTCTTCAGATTGTGTTGCGAGTCGACTGCACGTTTCATGACTTTAAGTTGATAATAATAATTACAGAAATTTTGAAGTGACGCCGCATCTGCTGCTGCTGCTGCGCTACGACGAGCCCGATGCGTTCGTTCGACCAGAGTCTCCAGAAACCGATACAAGGTAGGAAGATGCCTCACTCACTGCTCAAGAGAAAGTTTCAAAGGAACAGACAACCAGACTTAAACCTTACAACACCATAATACATACACTTCAGTATGCCGGGACAAAGATTTTCTTTTTCGTTTTTTTTTTTCATACAGACAACTATCAAACAATTTTACGTAAAAATGTTTAAAATACACTTTTTTAATACTGACTTAAGGAAAATACTGCTGTCATCCAGTTTTATTCTGCTTACCTCTAACATTTTCTCTCAACTCAGAACTGAAAGAAATAAGCCAACAAAGTGGAAACACGTGTATTTTCCTTTAAGTTGCAACTAGGATTTCCTCTTTTAAAAGAGAAGCAGATGGCTGTATTGGGTGGGAAGGAAAAAAAAAAAAAAAAGATAGAAAGCCAACGACCACTTAGTGGCAGCTTTTTCCCACCAGAAGATACAAGGACAGGCTTCAGGATCTGCAATCAGACCAAGGCTTCCTCCCCTGTCCTCGCAAAGCTTTCCTGCAACTCAGAGGTGAAGCAAAAAGCTAGTCCTGCTGACGAGGACGAGGAGGGATGAAAGAAGGCCTGGGGAGTCCTCTGCTACGAGGACACGGTCACCGGATTGAGAGATCCGTTCCGGCTGTAGAACTTGGTGAAGGCCTCTTCAAGAACAGATGCAAGTCGCGGCTGGTCACCCTGAAACATACGGACACGGCAGGTTTAATAAATAAATAAAAAGATCCTCTACTGGTAAATCTTTATGTTTGTGTTTAAAGCAGAAGTAAGCGATATTTTTGTGTTAATATAAGTCTTAAATAGTTCTATCTTCCGACAGCAATCACTTACATAGAGTGTTTGGACCGAAACGCGGGTCTGTCAGTCACTCTGCTCTGCTCTGAGCCGAGGAGAAAACATTTATCGTATCCTACCATTTTTATCCAATGAGGAGAGAGAACGGCATGAAGGGCTGTGTGTGCAGCCCAGGGATGCGCATAAATGTGGTGACGTCGGGACGAGGACTGTTATGGTGCGTTCAAGGCAGCCCGTAACTCGTGTTTTTCCGACCTGTGAAGTGGTACCAGTTTGATCTGGTTCGAGTTCACGGGTCGGAAGTTACGAGTGGCCGTTATAGTGACTTTCACCGGTAAAACAGGTCGGAAAATCACGAGTGGGTTGCCTGGAACGCTACAAAGTCGTAAGTCGTGACTTGAAGCTGTAATTTACGGTTTCAAAAGCCTGCCTGGAACGCAGCATTAGCCAAAACGACCGGATCGCTTACTTCTGCTTTAATGTGTTTAATGTGATGAACTCTAAACTCTACCGACCTCACTGATGAACCCCAGCTGAACGAGCTCCACAGCCAGCTCCTGCACGTTCTCATCTGGAAAAATGTAGAAATCTGTCACAACACTGACCCATAGTGGATGAGGAGGCGTTAGGAGGAAACATCTATTGATTTTATCACAACAATATCATGCTAATAACATGTCTTTGAAAAGAAGGTTTAACACTAATGATGAAAATGCACAGAGCTTAACGTTTTAAATAACAGCTTCCCATATTGTGTATATGATCTACCAGTGTCCACATAGATAACAAACAAGCATGTGTGTGGTCCAGAAAGCAAACAGGTGATGTGATACACAACGTCTACACAATACAAGGTGGTTGCAATCTGTATTGAAACAGCAGAAGATTGTAGACTCATGAATTAAAGTATTTTTAAATGCATGTTCTCAGGCTTTGAGGAAACACGTGCACACGCGTGAGAAAAAAAGACATGTAAACAAGACATTGTGGTTTCCTCCAGTCTATCTATAACACTGTATTGTCTCATAGAAACAGTGACACGAAACTGCAAATGTGTGCATGTGCCGATATAGAAACAGGTCCTGTTCAAATGATTGACAATAAGAGAGAGAAATAAACTTACTTGGTAACAGATCACAGCTCAAGTGCCTGTTCAGTTTGTCCTCAAGTTTCAACAGTAAGGTCAGCTGGACGGAGAAGAAAAGAAAACATCACACACTGTCACTGACAAGATCAAATACTTAAAGATCGTCAGTCCTCACAGAGACACGGTTGAGACTTACATGATGCTTGGTGCCCTCGTCCACAGGCTCAATATTACACTGCATCTGAAGGACCTGGGGAAACAAAGCAGAGGTGCCGTCTTACTGTTTGGCAGATCCAGCAGCTGAATGCAGAAGGCTTTCAATTAAGAGTTAAATGCAAATCCTAAAATCCAATCAGTGTGCTTAGTTTGAGGAATGTTTTTTTGGGGCTTTATTCTTCATGCAGAGCTCAACAAGGAGAAACTGTTCGGGGTTGATGCAGTTTTTCCACATTCATGATTTCTAATCTGTTCCTAATCTCCCTTTTTAATCTCATCTTCTTTTCTTTATTTCCTGGATTTAAATGAAGATAAAATAAAAAACAGACAGATTTTCAAATATCTGATCTAGTGGATCTGATAATGAAGTTTTTCCATTTCACTCAAAAAAGAAAATAATAAAACTAAATGAATCAAGTGTTTAATAAGATTTGCAGCATTTTCATTTAAACGCCTCCATCAGTGATTCAGGTTCAGTTCGTACCTTCCTGGTCTCGAGCTCTGCGGGTTCAGGAGTCGGGGTTTTGACCGACGGGGGCACGATGGGCGACTTCACCGTCTCCTGCTGAGGCTGCTGTGGACACGGTACCCCGAACGCAGTCAGAGGATAGATCCCATTCCTGAGTCACCAAAGACAAGGGATCAGTACAGAGTATTTCATGTTTAGTTGTTTCCTGGACACTGGAAGGGATTCTTTAAAACTTCACTGAACATAAATGTATATTAGATGTTTACAATACAACAGTTCACGTCACTGAGCAGTCTGCACATGTTTATCTTTGTCAATGCAACAGTTTCCAAACTTTATGTTCAGACAAGTCCACAAAGTCATTTGACCTGAATCTCAAAATCACAAAAAACAAATCTGTTTCTAAACTCAGTTTATTCCCATGATTGTTTTCTTACCTTACGTCCTCCAGAAACTTGTCCAGTTCAAGGGCAGGGAACTGAGAGAGTCTGAAGCACAAGACAAACTGTCACTAATACTGAACATTTAGGCAGGAAATTCAAAATAGACAGCTGAGTGACATGCAAATGTTCATATTACTCCTATAAAAGCTGGAACATTAGTTAAACCTGCACTATCTATGTGCTTTTTCTTCAAAAATCTAATTTCATCTGGTGATCAACAAACAGCAGCATGACACTCTGACTTACTTCATCTGAACTCCGTCCTTGGCCTCAACTATCACCAAGTTAGGATCCATGTTCTTCGTCATTTCCTCTAAAGCATTTTCAGGAATCATATCTACAGGTAAACAGACAACACCAAACTTATTCTCATTTTCCAAACACACTTACAGATTATTTTTGTGACAGTGCATCGTGTGTTTTGGGGTTTCATGACACACAGCTTGGAAATTGTGAATGTGTTCAATAAGATTTGAAGCTAAGTTCCAGTAAGGGCTGCATTGTTTCATTTGTCAATCCAATATTCATTAGGATAAAGTGTGTGTGTGTGTGTGTGTTCACTCACGCTGGTGGCTGACGATGCAGTGAGCAGCCAGCAGCTTAAGTAAGGGCACCTCAAACAAGGCCTGGTGAAACAACAGCTCCTTCGCTGTGGGTCTCTTACTGGGATCTACCTCCAGACACTTCTGGATAAATTCCTGAAATGGTGCGAGAGGAAAAAACAAGAAAACAAAACTTGAGGTTGTCGATCTGTGTCTCAAACAGCAACACAAGCTTGAAACAGTCGTCTCTCCTCCACTCACCCGTTGCAACGGGTCCTCTAAGGACTGAATGGCACTGTTTATGGCTTCTTGGGACACATAAGACGAATCTCCATTACTCTGGATTTCCAACACAGCCATCTGAGGAGGTGAAATGTGTAGAAGCAAAGGTTATGCCAGTAGCAGTGACACACAAAAACGTATCTGTCATCCTAAAACACACAAAAAAAGAATTTCTACAATTCATTTCTTACATAACAGAGGTAAGTGTCCTTCTGATTTCTATCTGTGTCACTCATTTCTGCGTTAACAACAGCATGAACTATGTCTACAGAGGAGGTGATGGCACTTTTGTGTCATGTCAGTATGTGAGGAGCCTCTCACCTCTAAGGCGCACATTCCAAAGGAATAGATATCCACGGCTGTGGTAACATTGGCAACAGCTGGGGGCAGATACACACACACACATAGACCACTTATCAGTATCACACAAACACCAACACCCACACAGCTGTATCTGAGGTAAAATGACACATGGCAGCAGCTTACCTCCATATTCTGGGGCAAAAAAGTGAAGGCTCTTCTGCTCTTCCCGACAGGTTTTCACATGGTTGTTAATGGTGTCCGGGGCAACTAAAAGCAATAGGACAAAAGACTTAATAACTGTGATGGATCTAATACTGCTCATATTAATAATAATAATAATAAAAAAAGAAAATGACTGATGAAGGACATACAGTATGTCACATATCAACAAAGCAAAGAAAGTGTAAAATGAGCTGGTGCCGAACAAAAAACTGTTGCCTGAAGGACTGAAATCTTTGGGCGTATCATTCATATGAAAGAAAAATGACAATATACATTTGTTTTTAAAAGAAGAGGTGTATGGGGAATGACTCATTTAATCCTTTGGGTAACAGAGCTGTATCTCCCTGTGGGTTACAGGTTTTTTTTCCCCCCATACCACACTGGATAGAGATAACAGGTTCTATTATGTGTGATGAGATGTAGGCGGTGCTGTTTATTCTTCTATCTAATGAAAGATTCATTGAAATAAATGTTTAGATTCTCTGATAAAACCTTCATGATGTGATTGATCTCTGTCGTTTACCTGAACCGATCTTGATGAGGCCATTGTGCTGAATGAAGATGGTGTCACAGGTCAGGTTGCCGTGGATGATGGGAGGTTCACAGGAGTGCAGGTAACTGGAGATCAGAGATGGAGGTAATGTGGTTAAAAAAAAAGGGTCACAAACCACAGCAGCTGCTGTTTATATATGTTTGCTATGTTCACATTTTTTAAAAACATGATTCCTAAACCTGGATGCAGCTCTGTGACACAGCTGATCGTCTGAATTTGCAGTAAAAACCCCTTTCTGGGACCATTGTTGGAGTAAAACCTTCTACCAGGATTTCTTCATAAAAGCTAAGTACAGGGCTCCAGACTGCGACTAAATGGTCGCATTTTGCGACTAAAATTTGATACAATGCGAGTCAATTTTTCATCTACTCGCGCATGTGCGACCAGTAAATTTGCTGATTTTTTTTTTTTTTAATGACCACTGTGATTGGCTCATGTGTGAAAAAGAAACGTGTGTTTCTCTTCTCCACATCTCGAAGCGGAGGAGACGTCTTTCCACAGCAGAGCTCCGTGTGAAACAGCAGGAGACACACAGACCGGTGACCTGCGTGTGTGTGCTGTATGTCACCCGCGATATTTTTTTTTCTTTCGACGACTCGCTACAAACCTTAAACATCCCATAATATGCTCGCGCTCTCAGCAGCGGTACTCAAATCGTCACAAGGCAACGAAGCAGGTTGACTCGCGTTGCAGAACAGCGCTGCACAGAGGCTCCCAAACGGAAATGATTATTGATTGATTGTTCGTTGGTCAATAGATTGTTTTTTTGGGGGGCTGTGCGGGGGGGGGGGGGTCAACGAGTTTGATGCCAAGGAGTCCGTGCACATGTGGCTCAATCAGGATCAACAGAAAAAGAGGCCAAACTACAGGGGCTGTCCTACACAGGCACCTTGTCCCCCAGGGTGGGTGGGGGTCTGTTCTTGGATGAGTTTACCACAAGTGGTGTGTCTAAACATTATAGTTTGTGCATTTATCAAAGTATTTATCAGTAATACAGTGAAAATTTGAGGAAATGTGAAAATTTACTTTGCAAGTCGATTTCGGTGTGCGCCCCTAAATTTTCTGTTTGCGCTCCTAAAATTTTAAGTTAGGGGCCACTGTGCTCCTAGTCAAAAAAGTTAGTCTGGAGCCCTGAAGTAGCTTAAAAAATGAAGCCTTTTGTTAAGACTGACCTGAGAGCAGACAGTATCTGTGTGCACCAGCGCTTCCAGGCCTGTCAGGAAAGAAATGTGTTACCAGAAGTGAAAGTTTATATAAAATAGATGAGCCAAAAAAAGAAGAAGAAAACGAACTTGTCAGCATCATTGTAAAACAAACTGCATGGAGTGAGTTAAAGCAGAGCTTACACACCTTCTCATTCATGGTCTTGTGGTTCTTCTTTGTCTTTTTCAAGAACTGTTTCAGACTTCCTGAAGACATGTATTCAGTGATGAAAATGACCTGCAGACATTAAAAAAAAAGAGCAATAGAAGAAGATGAGCACAGAAGGTCTTTGTACTCTTCTTTACGTGACTGGATGAATAGGAGGATGATGATGATGATCCTACCCTCACTCTGTTCTCTTTAACGTCCGTCCAGTATTTGTGAAACTTCACGATGTTCAAGTGCTCCAGCTGGATCAAATTATCAAACACTGCTTTGACCTTTTCCTGTAGAAGGAAAAAAAAAAAGGAAGTTGCTCAGGCATTCATATCACATTATCATTTTTTGCAACATATGACTATTAATAAAAACGGATGCAGCGACTGCTACGCCTGCCTTTGTGCTGTCAAACTGATCAAACTTTAATTAAGTTAAAACAATCCAACACAAATGAGCTCATTGTGTTTGAACAACCTGTTACGGCATCCATTAATAGCATTTCTACAGACTAACAGCCATTTATTGATAAGGAAGTACATGTTTAAAAACTGCAAAACAGTCAGTGAATAAATAGTCTATGAGTTAGTCTAGCTACTACAGGACAGACAGAGTTACATGTAGTTACTCAGGGTTTTTTTTTATATTTGACATTGGGCAGAGAGCTAATAATGACATACACTGATGTCCCCCTGTCTATCTTTACAGTTCGGTAGTAACCAGCAGTAACCACTGGATTACTGGGGCTCTAGTCCCTACGTGCCAGATATCTTGTATGCAATAAAAAAAACATATGACATCTTCAACTCAAGCATTCTTGACAGTAAAACAACTAAAAACAACTCCTGACTGAAGCAAAACCATCGTGTTAAATGCCTGAAATGCCAAAACATGTGCGCAACCTTAAGCCTTGAATACCACCAGTCTGGTCATTTCTCAAAAATTGTTTTTTTTTTTCTTTTTTTGCAACGACACAGTCACAGTTTGTACTGTACTTTGCCTCTCTTGCTGGCAGCAACAAGTCCAACCACTTGCCTAAGGAGCTTAAAACCAAAGGGGGGAAATGAAAACAAGTAGGCTTTCACATTGTTAGCAAGATCACGGCAAACAAAAGCAAACCTATCGCACAAGAAAACAACACTTAACTCCATGTTGAGACATTTAATTCCTAATGGACATAAACACTCTCCTCTTTCCATCCTGACATCATCCTCATAATATCGCAGCAGTGGCTTCACACACACACATCGTATCTATCTACGTCAGCTCCAACTCTGTACCCACCTCTTGTAGTTTGAAATTCTTCCTTTCTGAGAACATGACCTCATTCCACACCACCTCCACTCCCTCCTCGGTGTCCATGGCCAAGTAAGCATTATCAATCCCAGGGACGTTGCGCTGATTCACCTTGGGGACGGGTGGGTGGGTGGGTGGGGGGGAGGAAAAGACAACAAAATAAAGCATCAGCTGTAATATACCTGCGCCCCTGATGAAGATAAACCTGACTCCTCTCTGCTGTGCTGATATATCATCTTCTACCTCTTCTCTGCGCTTCTGCCAACGTCCACACGGGCTTTCCTCCAAAATCTCTGACTCATCCTCGCTCTCCTCTTCCTCATCCTCCGTGGCAGCGGTGGCAGCAGGCTGGGTCACCATGGACACAGGGGGAGACACCGACGACACTCCTCCTCCTCCTCCTTGACCCGTGGTGGGTCCTGACTCCGGCTTCCCCTCCTGGCCGGCGTCCGGGGCCTGTTTGCTCTCTCCCTCAGACATCCTTCCCCTCTCTCTCTCGGGTTGTCAGGCCCAGCAGCCTGCTGCATGATTCATAAACACACAGCAGCAGCATCAGTATCACAGCCCACACACACACACACACACACACACATACACACACACTCACCTGTTCACTGCTGATTAATAACACACGAAAACGTGGCTACGGTAATTGGATCATATTTTACAACTAGCTTTGACAATAATTGCATGCACTCAGCATGACTGTGACTGGCCGGTGAAGGAGAGGAGGAGTAAAGAAAAGTATAGAATAGAATAGAAATGCTTTACTCTCTAGCAGAAATTTGTCTTTAACTTGCATTAAAACGCATTCATAAAAAAAGAAAACATCTCATAACATCAGCAGCAACCCTTTAAATAATTTGCATTACAAGTTTACGTAATAAATCAGTCACAATAGCAGCCACATGAAAAAGTACCAAGTCAAGTATGAAATCCAGTATAAATATTATGCATTATGTTAGTAGTGGTTTGATTTAGTTAAATGTAGCAGGCCGGTTTTGCAGGAAAAAAAGAAGTTAGCTGAATTAGCTCTCAGCAGGAAAGGCCAATATGTAAACCATGTCACATAACATGAGTAAGAAAAGTAGCATATTATTGATCTTACATGTAAAAGACAGGAGATGTGACGATGCCAGCTCCAGTTTAACAGACTTCCGCCCGATCCCAGGAGGTTGTTTATTATTTATATTATGTTCAATTATCTCCCCCTTTTTGGCCGTGAATCTTGTCGGTTTCTCGGCAGCAGCTAGCTCCGGGATGCTAGCTGCTAGCTGCTAGCTCCTTGGCTACCGACCGTTACCAACGGCGGAAACCACCAGCGGCGGCGGCGGCAGTGACCGTTTACCGACCAACGTTTACCTTCGTCACTCACTTCAGCCTCAGTCTCTCCTCAGATTATAACTAGATAACTAACCAACAAGCTGGTTTTCGCCGTCAGGTAGCAATGTTTGTCTTTTTTGGGGGGGTAGCAGCAGCCCACCGCCCCTCGCTGCTGCTGCTGCTGCTGCTGCTTCTCAAGACTCCCGGCGGCTCCGTTAACGTGAGTGAACTCCACAAAACAGCGACATCCTAAACTAAAACACGGTCACCGGACGATAACATCATAAACCGGTAACTCTCACACTCGACCGGGGACAAGAACAGACCGGGGGAAAAGACAAAAAACGGTGCCGGTAGGTTTGTAATCCTGCGGACAGCGCACGGCTGGCTGGGGCTGACTGACTTGGGAGCTAGGTTAACATGTAGCCACATATGATGGCGACAACTTACAGATGCACACTGCTCTCAGGCAGAGCCCAGGCCGGTTGCCAGACAAGCTCTGTCCCATCCCCCTTCTGCCATCACACTACTCCCATTAAAAGAGATAGTTCAACGTTTTGACAAATTCACATATTTGCCATAATCCATATAGTTATTAAAGCAGAAGTAAGCGATATTTTTGTGTTAATATGAGTCTTAAAGGTGTACAGAAAAGAAAACTGAATTTGAGCCCACTCTGGATCATAAAATTAATGTGATAACTCATCTTTCAGACGATGTAGGCCAAACTTTGTGCAAAATTCTATTTAAATCCGGGATGAAAGTGTGTATTTTTTTTTTTCGCATTGGATAATGCAGGCGCACGGATTATACGTCAGCCTGTACACGATTCATCAGCCACTGATATTGGATCCGTAATCCGTCATTCAAACGTCTGAGACAACACACACACACGGAGCTCGGTCTCGCCCCAAGCTTTGAATATCCCGCCCGCTCGATAACGACCAATCAAATTCGTTTTCCTTACTTGGGTAAACTCGTGTTGCAGCTCGTGACAACTCGGCGCGACAAGGACAAACGGCCATTTCTGTACACCTTTAAAGGGACAACGAGGAGTTTTGGAAAAGCAAAGCGTTTTCACACTACATTTATGAGCCTCCGCGCACCGTAAAATTCTTTGACCGGCGCAAGACGGACTCGTGTTTTCATTAATCAATAATTAAAGTCAGAGGTTCAAAGAGGTTCACATACCGTCGTAGTTCCGACCATTAACGGCGATTTGGCTGCGTAATTCTCGTGACTCGCCACGAAGGAAACGCTGGTCGGCTCGACCAGCATTTCCGCCACCACTAATAATAACAAAATAAATAGAGACAGAACGATATATTTATCGAAAATGAGCCCATTAACAAGTGTGGGTAACGTAGATTCATCCACATTAACGTGAGACTTTTTTATAACCGAATAGAAACTCCTCGTTGTCCCTTTAAATAGTTATATCTTCCAACAGCAATCACTTACATAGAGTGTTTGGACTGAAACACGGGTCTGTCAGTCCCTCTGCTCTGCTCTGAGCCGAGAAGAAAACTTTTCTTGTATCCGACAAGTTTTATCCAATGAGGAGAGAGAACGGCATGAAGGGCTGTGTGTGCAGCCAAGGGATGCGCCTGAATGTGGTGACGTAGGGACGAGGGCGGTTATGGTGCGTTCAAGGCAGCCCGTAACTCGTGTTTTTCCGACCTGTGAAGTCGTACCAGTTCGATCTGGTACGAGTTCACGGGTCGGAAGTTACGAGTGGCCGTTATAGTGACTTTCACAGGTAAAACAGGTCGGAAAAACACGAGTGGGTTGCCTGAAACGCTACAAAGTCGTAAGTCGTGACGTGAAGCTGTAATTTACGGTTTCAAAAGCCTGCCTCGAACGCAGCATTAGCCAAAACTTACTTCTGCAGTAGGTTCATAACCTACTTTTAATTATCGGTGAATGTTGTTTTGAGATACATGGGGCAGAGACGCCAGCTGCTCAGTGAACACAATGGAGGTGAATGGTACAGGTCCCCTTGCCCTCAAAACTCATCAAAAACACAATCCAACAATGCCAAAACGCTCTTTTTGTGTGTCTGTTTGGAGAGGTTGTGACAATTCCTTTCTTGTCTGAACACAACATTGCCCGTCTTCTGCCCGTCCTGGGTTGCTCAACCTGAGGTTTCATGGGAGTTTTCCCTCAGTCGATGTGAGAGTCTATAGGGAACAAGATGTTGTAATGATGTTATGTAAAGCCCTTTAAAACAAACTGTTTATTAAAAAAATGCCTATAAATTAAATTGCCTTACCTTAGCAGTGTTTAAAGTCCTCCCAAGATCTCTGGATAAGTAACTTCACTTGTTGCTTATAATATGACTGTATGTAGGTAGGCTATATTATGAGCTCAGAATAACAGATTATTGTTACAACATCGTAGGATAACATGTACAAGTTGTTATAGACATAAAACATGTGTTGTTGAAATTGTATCAGAATTTCGAATTGCCACAAATATTATTTACTTAAAATATTTCTTAATTCACATACATTTTTATCTCATGTAGTTATCATCGTCACCACATAGGCTAATACAAAAGACCGTCTAATAATACCATCTTCAACGTCCCTTTAAAAAATAACATAAGAAAGCGGGTTTTCTTCAAACCTGGCAACCCTTCGCTCAGTCCCCTCCTTTTTCTTCTTTGGTAGAGTGGTAGATTGACAAGGGGCCGGGCCAACTGAACACTGAATTATAATGATTGGTCTGTTTTGTCATCCTTACCAAACCATTAGACACGGAAGTAGATGTCGAGTCGTTTATCTGACCACTAGGTGTCAACATAACTGATGTTAAATCCCAGGCTGTGGGCACGACTGTAGACCGACTGTAAAACTAATGGCTGCGACAGAACCCATACCCAAACCCAAAAGAAACCAAGTAAACACTTTTAAAGGCCTATGTTTTTCTATTTATATTGTATTCCATTTATATATTTATTTGTCACCTTTAAACAGACACTGTTTTTGCAAAAACATTACACAAGAACACATTTAGTGAATTTAAACCTGTGTTGTGAATTTCTATACATTTTTATGGAAATTATTAAAGTTATAATGAATAAAATAGATATGAAACTGTCTGATTTGTAGTGCTGACTACAAACTTTATTTTGTAGGCTATTGCAATGCAAACATGCATGACCATACTAGCCGCCACTTGTTGTGTGGTCTGATCTACCACTCCCACTGCAGTGTTGCACTTATGACAGATTGTGGAGAGTCCCACTGAGCACCACACTGTGAACTGAAACTATTGGGACATGATCAGGGTCTCTCTCCAAGAAGCCTCCTCCCCTCCTTTAAAGAGGCCTATATTTAGGCCCAGGGACTAAACAGTGACCGTGTGGGTGCTGGTGCGAGAGGCTGTTGGTTAGGAACAGTCCACAAGCTGTGACAGACAGTCCTATTTTTTTTAAAAAGGAACTTAAAGTGATCAGCAGAGTCAGGGAGGAAACACAGGAAGTTTCTTTGGGTTGTTTTGCAAGTTCACTCTCTGTTTCTGCACACACAAAAAAAAAAGGGGAAGGACGCCACTTCACAAGCTGCCCTCTGAAACGGGAATGTCAAAGGCTGCGGCTGGCACTGATAACATGGGGGACAATACAGGGAAAGTACCTGTTGTGGAGGAGATACAGGTGAAGGTGCTTTACGAAACCGAAGCATCCTTTGAGCCTGACGACAAATCTGACTACTCTCCCACTGGGGCGAACTCAATCTACTCTGCTATCCTGAGCAGAAACGAGGCAGTCAAGGATGCCAAGCGTCTCAAGACTTTTTTGGAGCTGCGAGACAAATACGTAAAGAAGAACGTTTTGTTTGAAGACCCTCTGTTCCCCGCAGACGAGTCCTCACTCTTCTACAGCCAAAAACCTGCGATGAAGTTTGAGTGGAAACGCCCCTCGGTGAGTTGATGGTCTTTATTGTCACATCCTCTTTACTGTGGGTTATAAGTTGCAGTTAACGTTGGTGAAAGTGGCTCTTAAAAAGCTCTTCTCCAGACGCTCGGTGTATCTCATCACTTACTCCACAGCACATTTGTGTGGTGTCAGGTTGATGTGGCTGAATGGCATAGCTCTGGGTTACCACCTTCTACAGTCACAAACAGCTGACCCCCGACACAGGAGGACGCTTTCTTGACACTGCTGGGAAACATAGTGGCAGCTCGGTGTGTTGGCTTCAGGCTTTTATGTTTATTTTATGACCTGCAGCTTGGGTTTGGTTGTTTTCCAGATGGTTCTGATACCAGGACATTTGGCAGAAGACACATGTTCAAGTAATGTTACCCCCCTGCACATACGTACAGTATGTGTAACACTAATAGACAGAAATGCAAACACTGCGTTCATACTGCAAAGTAAGCTCTCCAACTGTGACATCATATCATATGTACTGGTATATATTAGGATATTTTATAGGGATGCTTGGATTATTATTACTGATGCATCACGTTGGATAGCAGCAGTGAAATAGCTTTAAATATTATTTTAGCTCTTGTTAATGGTTTAATTTGTAACTAAACCGGCGGTAACAGCTAATCAACAGATTATACAAATGATACAACCTGTTAATTAGTAGCTATTTCGACCCATTTCCAGTCTTTATGTGTAGCTTATCTTAGCTTAAGATAAAATAACTGTCTTGTGGCTGTAGCTTCGTCGACTTAATAGGTCTCTCATTTAATTCTCAGTGATAAATATAAAGCATATTTCCACACATGTTCAGACTTTTCTATTGACATTAAATCAAAACACACAAGTAAAGTGCAAACAGCTCAAAATTACTTAAAGTATCTAAACAAACATACAGAGTAACTTTCAACCACTGCTTTCACTGACATGAACATCTTAAAGGGATAGTTCAACATTTTGGCAAATTGGCCCATTGCCACAGAGTTGTTTTCGAGGTATAAATTAATGCAAAACCACTGATGTGCGTTCCTGTCGGGGGCAGTTTTTCAGCAAGCAGTCTCTGCATTTGCCCGCGGAAACAACTCCGCCTCGTAACGTTCTGTTATTATCTCATAGCGTGGTGAATGTGCAGGTCACAACTTGTCCACCAGAGCGTTTTGGAGTGGTTGGATTGTGTATTTGATGAGTTTGATGAGGGAAACCAAGAAGCCTCCGTAGCGTAGCTCTGAGCAGCTCGCGGCTCTGCTCCGCCCTTCTAAAACTAGCTTGCACCGACAATTAAAGGTAACAAACCTACTCCTAAAACTATAGGGATTATGGCAATGGGCCAATTTGCCAAAATGTTGAACTATCTTTTAAACATGAGAATGAATCACCCACAGTTTAATTTGATTATTGTTAAGTATGATTATTTTATGATAAAATGAGTATCTATTTCCATATTAACTGTACAATATCAACATATCAGATTTACAAACAACAAACGAAGCACACAAATTATTAAAATTTAAGGTTTCTGTTTTGTAGAAAGTGCAACTGAGCTGTGATTGTCATGGCAGGTGATAAATGCAGCTTCAGACACTCAGCAGAGATTAGTGATACATGAATCCCATCGAGGTGTCAGCAGTGGGCTCTGCTCTAAATTTGGATCATGAGGCTGCGTTTTCACGGCTTACAGTTAGTCGTATGATGACGGGAATCGTGTCACTGTGAATCCCCTAAACAAACTGAGACCTGGTGTTATTATTCTGTCCTTATTATTCTGTAACACCAGACAACTGGGTTTCTGCCTGGGCTGTCAAGGATTTTCTTGCAACATCTCAAGGGATTTAGAAAATGTTGGTTTTTGCTTGAGAATTGTTTGTAGAGACCTAAATAGGTGAGAGGGATTCAAATGCACAGGCTGGGAAGCCCGTTTAATCCTTTAACATGAAATCCTTCAATTACAAGCGACAATATGTGCTCAGAAATAGAAATAATGTTTCACCATGCACCAGTATAAATTTATCCATGACGACAGGCGACTGGGGAATATGTTGGTATAAGTTCCAGTTTCCTTTATGATCCCAGAGGCTGTCAGTCACGCTGATGTTACAGAGACACGTAGTTATGAGGTGAGTGCTTCTCCGCATTCAGCACAGCATTATCACTTGTCCAGATGACTAAAGGGTCGTGACCCGCCGCCCCCAAACAGCTGCCTCCTCATAAATATGCAGCGAATGCAGAGGGGGCTCGGCGGTCACAGGTTCACCCCGGCCTGGGAACTTTCTCCAACTTGCTTTCAGTTTCAGGGTTAAGTCCTCATACTGTCAATCATGTCAGAGGTATATTCTGTACACAGATTTTAAAGTTAAAATATTGATTATTATGAACTCTAGTGTTTGTGATATCAATTATTTTTCAGAGACCACAAGAATATGGCTTAATAAAACAAGAATGTTTATTACTTATTATTATAATTATCCATTAAAAGGAGAAGGGTCATTAATTAAACTGTATTTCATACAGATTTTGTCAAGCATGCACCCGATCAGACCCAATACAGCACTAAAGAGTAGTGCTGCCTTCAGGTCATTCAAATGGGGTAAAGAAGGGCATTTTTCTTGTTAGAGACATTTAAAATCAAGTACTATAACTTGTGTGGCCTCCAGTGTGTGAGAAAATACAACAAAAATTGGTGGCACATGGAGTGTATTTTGCAACATGCTGAGAAAAAGCCCCCTAATACTCTTTTTTTTAATATATATGACAGGAAATTTGTGAAAACCCAGAGTTCATCATAGATGGAGCCAAGAGGACTGACATCTGTCAAGGAGAATTGGGTAATATTTTCAACCATTTCTGCTTTCGAACAGTTTCAAAATATTAATTCACACAACCCTGGCAGAAATATTAAAGGGAACATACGTAGATGTGAATGTGAACTTTTCCCCCTGCTCTATTTTCTCTGACTTGTTTCCCTCATTGTGTCAGCATTGAATTGGTTTTATTACCTGAAAACAAGACGAGAAAGTTATTAATGTTTAATCATGATAAAAAAAAATAGTAAAAAATAAATGCAGGTGTTTCTTGAAATTTATGGATGTTATAAAAAGTTGTGCTTTCACTTGAGATGTTTTTTTTTACAAGCAGAAACAGCTTTGATGAGGTCATGACCATTTACCCCATCACTGACACCTGCAGTTATGTGGCTTTAATGTGCGGTTTCTGCTTTCGTAGCTCATGTGTCTGCTCCTGACAGGTGACTGCTGGCTGCTGGCTGCCATCGCCTGCCTGACGCTCAATGAGAAGTTACTCTACAGAGTCATTCCTCCGGATCAGAGCTTCACCGAGAACTACGCCGGCATCTTCCATTTCCAGGTCTTAAATTAAACAGCTGACAGATTGTGCAACGAGCAGATGAACTGTCGCGCACTTTCACTACAGAATCATATTGCTGTTTTGATGCAGCGACTCTTGAATAACCAACGCAGCTCGGATTTGATTTGCGGATATAAAAAGAAAGACATAAATGAAGAGTTTTTCCATTTCACTCGTGATATTTCTATGTTATCAAAGGTGAATGTTTCTTGTGTGGTATTCAGTATACACATCAGGTTATATTACATAGAAACTGGTTAAAACATCTAATGGACACCTATGATTTGGTTCTTCACTGTCTCATTACTGTTCTCCACGGTTTTGTCTTCTTATTTTCAGTTCTGGCGTTATGGCGAATGGGTCGATGTGGTTGTGGACGACCGGATTCCCACTTGTAAAAACCAGCTGGTGTTCACCAAATCTTTCAGACAGAACGAGTTCTGGAGCGCTCTCTTGGAAAAAGCTTATGCAAAGTGAGCAGCATCTACCAACGTCCTCCCATCTGCTCATTCAGCCGGGCCCAGATTTAGCTAAATAGTTTTGCCTCTGAGTTTGGACCTGAGGTTTATGTTAGTTAAAGCAGAAGTAAGCGATATTTTTGTGTTAATATAAGTCTTAAATAGTTCTATCTTCCGACAGCAATCACTTACATAGAGTGTTTGGACCGAAACACGGGTCTGTCAGTCCCTCTGCTCTGCTCTGAGCCGAGGAGAAAACTTTTCTCGTATCCTACAAGTTTTATCCAATGAGGAGAGAGAACGGCATAAAGGGCTGTGTGTGCAGCCAAGGGATGCGCGTGAATGTGGTGACGTAGGGACGAGGACCAATAGATCCATGACGAGGGCGGGGGCCGCTAACTCCGTCGGCTGACAAGAAGTTATGGTGCGTTCAGGGCAACCCGTAACTAGTGTTTTTCCGACCTGTGAAGTCGTACGAGTTCGATCTGGTGCGCGTTCACGGGTCGGAAGTTACGAGTGGCCGTTATAGTGACTTTCACAGGCAACAGGTCGGAAAAACACGAGTTAAAGTCGTAAGTCGTGACTTGAAGCTGTAATTTACGGTTTCAAAAGCCTGCCTGGAACGCAGCATTAGCCAAAACGACCGGATCGCTTACTTCTGCTTTAATTAGTTGCTTTTATTGTTTCCCTTAGGAGACATTTGTTTTGGACGCAAGACAATGTCACATATTCACATACAGCACATCATAAAACACACACAGAAGTCTGTTTACATATGGCATAGATTCATATGAGCACAGAAACATCTAATAAAGAAACAGTCTGTCTCACAACCCTGCACCAACACACACACACTCTCTTCATTTGCACTATTGCACATGCTCTTCCTATTGCACATGTACCCATATAGCATCTCATTAATTCTACTACACTGATTATTTTATTGCCCTCCTATTATTCTATTGCACTTCCCGATACCATCGTTGTTTTCTTATTTTACAATCCCTTTAAAAATCTCTCACTCACACTATCTTGCACTATTTAATAATTTAATGTTCTTGCTTTAGTGTCTGAAAACATCTCAGGTGGTTTGTTGTTTTGATATTAGTCGTCTCTTACTTTTAAATAATGTCAAACCCATGAAACCATCGACCTCTCGCCTCCCTGGCAGTTCCCATGATTTAAGCACCAATACTGAACCGAGTGGCTTCATAAAGTTCATACTATCAATAACACACAGCCTCCTCCGTCCTTCCACGTAGGTTGCACGGGTCTTACGAGGCCTTGAAGGGCGGGAACACCCTGGAGGCCATGGAGGATTTCACAGGAGGAGTCACTGAATTCTTTGATTTGGACGAGGCGCCAAAAGAGCTCTACAAAATCATGAGGAAGGCGCTGGAGAGAGGCTCGCTGATGGGCTGCTCCATAGATGTGAGTAGAGGAGACAGGGCAGGTGCATAGGTGTGAGTTATAAATAAGTTAAATCCATAGTTTCTTCACACACATCAGTTTCAGGAATCTTTCAATGCATTCACATTGTGTTTTTGCAAGGTGTGTTGTCTCAAAATCCAGTCTGTGTTTTGCTGTGACACATGTTTTTAATCTCTCAGGCTTTTTCACCCAGTGAAATGGAGACTAGGATCGAGCAGGGGCTGGTCAGAGGTCACGCCTACTCCATCACAGGCCTGGAAGAGGTATTGTATAGTTACTCGCCCAGTTTCTGTAAATGTAGATAAGAAAGTAAGATGTATTTAGGTGTTTTTTTTTTTTACAATAATGCAATTGAGACCTTGTTTTTTTTTCAGTGTAATGAGGTTGATAAAGACACCAAAGTACATCTGATTCGCCTGCGCAATCCCTGGGGCTGGGTGCTGTGGAAGGGGCCGTGGTGCGCAAAGTAAGATGTGACCTGGACCAGACCAAGTCTTTTAACAATGAATGAATGAATGAATGAATGAATGAATGAATGAATGAATTATATTTTATTTATGTGTCATACACCAATTAAGGTGCCCAGCCTATAAGGGCTCACAAGACACAGATTTCTCATAGCCAGCAAACATAATCAGCAGAGTACAAACCAAACAAAACCAAACCATATGAACATTTCAAGTAGAATTTACACAAATAATCCATTCTTTCAGCACTTTTTATTAAAAGTAGCTCTAGTAAAGACCTCTTCTCTGAAAAACCATTCCCCATCATCAGTCAAAAACAACTTAGGCTTCACATGTGCATGATGTAATTCAGCATTGTGATGGACCCATGACTTGACAGAGCTGTGATATGTTCAGACAAAAATGAAAACATATTTGCACTTTTCCTGCTACGCGGCCAAATTAAACTTCATGGATTTGGATTCGTCATGCTGTGGTGAACAACATACAGGATATCAATATGATTTTATCCATGTGTTTTTGTATCTGTCCACAGTTCAAAGGAATGGTCGACCATTTCCGTCGGAGACAAGACGAACCTCCAGAAACAGACCGTTGAGACGAGTGAGTTCTGGTGAGTCGGACCCAGCGAGACATTCACTGTCACTCGTAACTCCAAATGTTGGCTTGTTCTCTTCTGTGGTCAACCAAACACTGAACCATGAAATCAATTTATTTTAACCACTGGGAATTTTTCTAAAAGCCGAGAAAGCATTTCTTTCTACAAACTTCCTTTTTGGTTTTCCCCCTCCAGGATGTGTTTCGATGATTTCAAGAAGTACTACACTAAGCTGGAGATGTGTAACTTGACCCCCGACACGCTCCAGGGTGATGAAAGACATAGCTGGTCGGTGTCGGTGAATCAGGGTCGGTGGGTGAGAGGGAGCTCTGCTGGCGGCTGCAGGAACTTCCCAGGTACAGTGGGTTGATTATCTGCTTTCATTTGAGCTTTTATTATTATTATTATTATTATTATTATTATAACCTTTATTTAACCAGGTTTGTCCCATTGAGATCCAAGATCTCTTTTGCAAGAGATACCTGGCCAAGAATGACAGCACATAGTTTCAACACAGTCACATTAATTAAAAACATAAAACAAACGAACAAACAAAACAAAAAACAAAATTGAATTTTTAAAATTAGTTAAAATAATTTACAAGATTAGTCAAACATTTGCACTCAATTAAAACATTTGCACTCCTGAAGCCTGGATGTGATGGAATTTATCATGGACTTGAATACATTCAGAGAGACCAGACTTTTGAGTTTGAGCTCTGACTGCAAACTGTTCCATGTACTCGGAGCAGAGAATCTAAAAGCTTTCTTCCCCATTTCTGTTCTCACCTTAGGAACAGTAAAATGACAAAAGTCCTGAGAGCGGAGACTGTAGGCCCTGTTAGCCAAGATTAGAAGGGATGATAAATAAGATGGAATCATCTTAAGATACCTTAAATATCCCCGGTCAAACTCCTTTCAAGTATTTTTCCATTAGCCTTCTATCATATTATAGGCAACGTGCAGATTTACTTTGTGTTTTACAGACACGTTTTGGACGAACCCTCAGTACCGGCTGCAGCTCTATGAGGAGGATGACGACCCAGAGGACGAGAAGTTGACCTGCACCGTCGTCGTGGCTCTGATGCAGAAAGGTCGGAGGATGCAGCGCCATCAGGGGGCCAAATTCCTCACCATCGGGTTTTCCATCTACGAGGTAGTGAACACACAAACCCCCTGAACCCCTGTGGTCTTCTCTGCTGTGGTTAAGATGATGATGATGTGCGCGCCACTCACTGAGGCTGAACTTCTTCTCTGTGTTTTCTCTCCAGGTACCAAAGGAGGTATGTCCATCTCGGAGAAGGAGGTTTTCCCTGTGTTGAAATGTATCTCCACAGAGTCGTGTGTTTGTGTGGTGACTCTAGCCGCTCATGTAGTTATAGCACTGGTCAAGCCTTTGTAAAACTTCTAGGTCGACATAACCACATTCTTATAAATGAATCGGTTGTACTAGAAAATAGGCAAGTAAAAAATGCTCAACAGTACTTCCTGGATACAAAAGGACGTCTCAGAAATGCTTTATTTTGTCTGATGGTCCCTCAGATATAAGTTTATAAGGATATAATTCACTTATTTGAAAGTTAATTGATTATTAAAATAATTTTAATGCAAAAATCGAGACAAATTTCTGATTGTTTACAACACTTTGTTCTGGTAAATATAACCAGTGCTTGTTGATTTGAACGATCATCTATGTATTTGTTATACTAGTTCAAGTTCAAGTTCATTTATTTATATAACACCTTAAGAAGCAAATAGTATTTGCACCAAGGTGCTTAACAAACAAAACCTTAAAGAGGTTTTACACCAAAGTGGAAACAATATGTACATAGAAGCAACAAACTGGGACATTATTTATCCATTACTTCTGCACAACCTACATTATCAATTTTCTTTAGCATTAATAGAAAGAAACTTTACTCACCTTTGGGAAATTATATCAGTATCAGTACCACATTAATTCCAGGAGTTTTCTGCTCCCATTCCCATCTCACTTTCTCAACACTTTCACTTCACTCTCAGTTTGTTGGTTTGTTTCCATCCGTAGATGCGTGGACAGAATCAGCACCTGCAGAAGGACTTCTTCCTCTACACGGCCTCCAAAGCGAAATGTAAAACCTACATTAATCTACGAGAGGTAACGGCCCGTTTCCGTCTGCCCCCGGGAGAGTACGTCATCATCCCCACGACCTTCCAGCAGCATCAAGACGGAGAGTTCATCCTCAGGGTCTTCTCGGAGAAGAGGAACACGTCCGAGTAAGGAGGATCGCCTATTTTTGGAGGATTGTTTACAGGGAAATTGTCAAATATAGAAAAGCATTTATAATGAAGGTCATTATGAGTTGATAGCAGGAATCTTAATGGGCCTCTCTTTCCACACAGGGAAGCAGAGAGCACCATCGACCCTGGCCAAGCGCAGGTTTGCAACATCCAGGAAGTAGTAGTGGAATCAAAATATATCATAATAACTGTGTGCAAAGGGTGACATGACTCAAAATAACTCTGTCTCTACAAAATTATGTTTAACGTGTTAAAAACAAATGAGGAAACGTTTGTTTTGGTATTTCTGATGGACGTGTAGGCAATCAGAGTCCACAACAAAGGAATGAATTAATTGAATGAAAACACACACTACTTTGTTAAGGTAGAAAAGTTAAAACGGCCACCTAACAAAAGTTGAACCAATGCATGTAAACTCACAGGAAACCCTTAAGAAACTTCACATTTACATAATTTCATCAACTTCTTCATCTCTCTCTGTCTTGTCCCAGTTTTTGTTCACTTACTTTTCCCCCACACAAGAGTTACTAACAGGCTTCACTATCCATGTGTTTTCCTCCGTTTCATCTCATTTCATCCTTCTGTCCTTCCTTGTCTTATTGGCCATCAGCAAGACAAGAAAACCAAAGGAAAGGTAAAGCATGCATGTGGCGGTAGAACAAGTAGATTTGCTTTTAGACTGTAGGCTTAGGCTTTCTCTCTCTGTCTCTCTCTTGGCCTGTCCCCATTGTTCGTCATCTTTCAGCAATGTTGGCAGTTATAGTTTGTGCCATCATTGAATATAGAGATTATAAACGGTGGAATAACTATAAATTAACTCTTCTTTTTCTGTTTTTGTTTGTCTTTTATAACTCCCCTCTCTCCTCTTACCAACCACTGCTCTTACTCCACATGCCAGCCTATTGTATTTGTGTCAGACAGAGCGCGTGCCAACAAGGAAATCGAGCACGACGGCATCCTGGGGGAAAAGAAGAAGAAAAAGGTATCTGCTGCTGGAGCAGACTTGTGTATAGACAGATGATAATTTAGCAGCGAAAATATCAACACTGCAGCCACACAACACTGTGACCTCTGCCCTGCCATAATTTCTGGAGACTGACGGCGCTGTAATGTAATCTCCACCAGGTCAAATAACATCACTGGGAATAAAACAATTGAGTTTGAGGCCAAATGAACTCAAGCAGCTCAGCTGCACCTGTTTTCCTGTAAGGCCTCGGTGTGTGTGAAGGTCCGGTTGTTCATAGGCTACGGACATGTGCTGCTCTCCTCTGGCTCTGTGAGGAAATGCATCCCATAGTGACCAAACAACAAACAAAACAAAACCATAAGATAAGACTTCTAATATTTAAACTGTCCAGAGATACCTCTTACCAAACTAAGAACTGATGAACTCCAACTCTTTTGATTTCCAAATGAGGTTTGGCCGTAGTATAGCCTACTGGTTTTCAGAAAGGAAGAGCAGCATCAGGCTTGTAGAGAAACTCCCACACACTTTCTTCTCACTTGAAACATTTATTAATCCAACGTTTTGGTCACAGACCTTTCTCGGTGACCGAGTCAAGTTTGATGCTTTCCAAATGAGAAAAATATATAGATAATCCACACTTCTACCCTACAATTCCAGATATTATTGGTCAAACCTCTGTCTTACCATATAAGCATTAGATTTCTACATTATAAAACTAACTAATTCTGAAATTTTGATCAATTTAATAGAATTCAATTAATCTTGAAATTTCGAAAACAAAACAGTCAATTGAAATGACAAATTCGTGGCATCTCCTTACAGTATTATTGATCAAAACACGTCTGTTGACATTTGTCTTAATGAATTTATTGAGACAGAACAATAAACGGCATATAACATTTTGAGTGTACTTATGGCTAGCTGTAATGCAAGTTCAGTTAGTAAGTTAGTTCGGTTCTTTATACTATATCTAAAAAATGCAAATGGTACATTTAAATTAAATGTATTTATTTTTTGACCTAATAACTCTGTTTAACTCTCACTCAGCGAAAAATGTTGGAACCTGAGGAGGAGACCGAGGAGGAAAAACAGTTCAGGGCCATTTACGAGAAAATTGCTGGCGAGGTGAGTGTCAGCGAGAATAAACACAGATGTATGAACGTGTGTTTTTTAAATTTCAGTTGACATGAAACACCTCTTTTCCTCTTCCATCCATTAGGACATGCAGATCTGTGCCAACGAACTGAAGACGGTCATGAAGAACGTACTCGCCAAACGTGAGTAGGCCCACGATGAAAAGAGCGCGACAGTCGCTGAAGGCTGCGTCACGTGGTGATGGCTCACACCGACTTGTTTCTCCTCCACAGACAGTGAAATAAAGACCACAGAAGGTTTCAGCCTCGAGACGTGTCGGAGTATGATCGCCTTGATGGATGTATCCTTCCAGTGGAACCACCGACCACTAATTAACAAGTCAAAAATTTCCCTCCTAATATTTGAATGAACTTGTATGTATTAAAGGGATAGTAGCATTTTTTTAAAAGTGGGGTTGTATGATCTACAAATAGCCCCTAAGTACTTTAATTGCAGTAGAAGACTCTCTGCACTCCTCCCGTTAGCAACGCCAGCCCATAATAGCCCTGCCCAGAGATTTACAACATACATTGTTGTGAACAGACCCAAAGAAACGGCCTATTTTCACGGCCTAAAAGAGGTTTTACCTGAAAAAAAAAAACACAGTTCCATTGTTCGCTATAATATAATTTTTTCCAGCCCTTCAAAGTGCAGGAAAAACACAGTTTTTATTTGGACCTAACCAACTCACGTATCCCTCCGCCCAGGGTTAGCGCCCGCTGATCAGCAGTTGGTTGGGTCCAAATAAAAACTGCGGTTTTCCTGCACTTTGAGGGGCTGGAAAAATTTTTATTATAGCGAACAATGGAACTGTGTATTTTTTTTTTCAGGTAAAACCTCTTTTAGACCACGAAAATAGGCCGTTTCTTTGGGTCCATTCACAACAATGTATGTTGTAAATCTCTGGGCAGGGCTATGGGCTGGCGTTGCTAACGAGAGGAGTGTAGAGAGTCTTCTACTGCAATTAAAGTACTTAGGGGCTATTTGTAGATCATACAACCCCACTTTAAAAAAATGCTACTATCCCTTTAAGCTTGGGTTGAAGTCATATTTGATAATTGATAGTAGGCTAATCAGTCCTCCATGGGCTGTTTCCACGATGTTTCCATGGGAGCGTTTGATTGACTGAGGCTGAATTGCACCAACAACGTTTGATCGGATTTTAATTTAAACTCATTTTAAGATGAGCACCGTTTGAAATTAAACTCAGTTTAGTAAAGCCAAGTTTATTTATTTAAACTCAATTTAAACTGAGTTTCATCAATAGAGACAAGAGTGAGTAAAAAGATCATATTATGATAAACAAACATGGAAATAAATGAATAAATAAAATTGATCAGCTTGATGTCAGTGTAAATACAAATGATATAAGGAAACCATTCAGTTTACAGCATTTAAAAATAAAAAGGTAGTTTTTGTCTTGGTGGGGTTGTTGGGCTCCTACCAATGTTGAGACTATGCCCATAGAACAGTGCATATTGCAATAATGCAAGAATAAGGAAGACACATAGTGACCAAGAAAACATCTGGACTCTTTGGAGAAATTAAAATGGTAGAAAACATTTCAAAAAGAAAGAAAGTAAAAGTAAAGAAACATCCACTTTAAAAATATCTTAACTGGCTTTTCTTAGACTGACGGGACAGGGAAGCTGAACCTTCAAGAGTTCAAGCACTTGTGGAAAAAGATCAAGGAGTGGCAGGTATGGGGGTGGATTTGACCACGTTTTACTTTGATATTCATATTCAGTTTTACAAAAACCATACAAGCTTTCATCTTATCTGACTGTCAGTGTCTTTGTGTTTGCAGCTGATCTTCAAGCGTTATGATAAAGACAAATCCTCCTCCATCAGTAGTTTTGAGATGAGGAACGCCGTTCATGATGCAGGTGAGCAGCTGCATATTATATTTCAATAATAAAGTTTTTTTTTTTTTTTACCACTGGCTTCACATCCTTTTATCTACAACTTAATAATAAAAAACCTTTAACTACAATATGTGTAAAAGCATGAATTTCTGTTTCCTCCTTTTCACATGAAGGGTTTCACCTCAACAAACAGTTATACGACATCTTAGCGATGCGCTACGCCGACGAACACCTCAACATCGACTTTGACAGCTACATCTGCTGTTTTGTGCGGCTAGAGGGCATGTTCAGTAAGTATACCTGCACTTGTGCTTTTCTGGTATTGTATGTCACCAAAAATCTGACACGGTTCAGCCATGAGTCACATGAAAAAAGGTTTGTATAGAGATTTTCTTGTGTCTCTTGCAGGAGCTTTTAATGCCTTTGATAAAGACGGAGATGGATTAATCAAACTGAATGTACTGGAGGTAACTCACACATTCTCTCTCTTCTTTATACTTTAATCACAGGAAAATTAAAGGTTAATGGTAAATGCACTGATGGAAGCTTTTAAATATGGTGTAATGAAGGGCTTCATAGACTAGATAATACATTAAAAAATAGAAACATGTATAATCCTAAAACCATTTATTGACTTACTGTGGTCAGTTTTGGTTGAACTTTTACTTTGAAGCTGCGCATCAGAAGCCCCTTCATCCAAAATTATGTTAACATAACACTGAAACAGGACGTAATTTATCAATTAAGTTAACCCATTTTGAAACTTCATACTTGTAGATAAAATCCACTTAACTACGAGCAGAATTTATATTATCATCTTGGCCCTGTACTGGTTTTTACATTTCTATTCACTCAGGGTTTATCAGTCTATTATTTGAAGGTAAAACCTTTATTTAGGGTTCCTACTCTTTTCTTGAAATAATTTTCCAGGACTTTTCCGGGACATTTTCAGCGGCTACAGTCTGACAGACATGTTATTATACATCCTCTGTCCCGTTCATGCTTTGGAGAAGTGTTCTTTTCGACAGTTGTACCTTATTTTGTACATTTTTGTTTCTATGTTTCTTCCTCTCCCAGCCCCAGAAGTCTGATTTAAAGATGTGCAGTCTATGGCTCTAAGTTATGCAATAATCTCTTACAGTACTGTACATGCTTAGAAATTCCTATGAATTTATCATAGAACAACACAAACATGGGGTCCAATACTGGAAACACTCATCAACTCAAAGTCTCTAGTTTTCTCACTGGGCACTTTTTTAGAAAATAAATCCTTAGTGAGGTCTGAAAACGGCAAATAGAGCTCTGGTAGTCGATGTGGTAAAAGCTTTTCCAGGACATTTGACTGTTGACATTTGACTTTTTTTTCTCATTTTCCATGTGTTTTCCATGACTGGAAAATTGGTCAACCATTTTCCAGGTTTTCCAGGACAAGTGGGAACCCTGTTTATTCTTATCTTTCTCCTCCTCCTCCTCTCTCTGCAGTGGCTCCAGCTGACCATGTACTCTTAGGTCGACTTCTTGTCCCTGTCCTGATGTTGCTGCAGACAAGTCGCTGCTCAAGTTTACGACACCAGTTTTGTCAGGGCTGAACTCTCCTGGACAGTCGCTGCATTTTTCTTTAGCATCACTGAACTGAATGTCATTGTTTGTGATCACAAAGTCTTGATGTCGCTGCCATTTGATTCAGTGACGTGAACAGGTGCTCTTATGAGAGCAAAGCAGAGTTGCCTGTTGTTGCCTAATGTCCCATGTTGTAATATGATTACTATTGAAAAGATTATCAGTAGTAAAAAAACAAAAACAAACTAGTACCTACTGAATATGAGCTCTCAGTCAGAGCATTTTGTTTGACAAATCTTATATATATGTAAAATGGAGGCTTACACTTACATTTCTCCTTTTATTGCTGTACCCATACAGTTGGTATTAATTACAAATTAAATACATACTGTACAGTATAACATAACAAAAACAAGAAGTCAGAACTTAAAAAACAGAATACAGCATCATACAAGTTCAACTCTGGACAGGTTGGTCTCACCTGTCTCGCTGATTTTTTTTCCATTATGCACAATATTCAAGAATGTGTTGTACAAGGTGGCGTATGTGTGTGTGCAGGGGTAAAAAAAAAAATGTAAATGTTATGAAATAAGGGATGGTTTCTGTATTAAATTATGCACAATGTTTCAAAAGTCTTCGTCATAGAGAATCTGTTTCAAAAGTGAAGTGACAATAGTCCGAGTCAGGGAGAGAAGAAGGATACAGTATCTGAATATTGGCAAATATTGACCACACAGGTTGTTAAATATAAACCTATGGATTTTAAACTTAGTCCAAAAGACCCTCAAAAAGCAGTAATAATGATCTATAATGGCTTTATTTGGTGGAATATAGGACATTTTCAAAGGAGGTTGGGTGGTTCTGGTCCATCTTTACAAATAAAATGTCATTTATATTCAATTTCTTCATGCTGACACTTGATTTATCTTTCTTCCTTTGCTTTTATCAAAAAAACTCAACCTGCAACTTCTTCTTTAGAGCTACTCATCAATTCACATCAACAATAAGATGGATTTTAAAGGGCGATTTAAACTTTTTAAAAAAAGTTAATACAATACAATAATTAGCTTTTTATACATTTCAGAAGAGGCATATTGTGTTATCAGACACTGAACCAGGCACAGGTCGGTGTCTTTTTTTTTTTTGCAATTCGACACAGAACGTTTCAGTCCCGTTAAACAACAGCTTCAGAGGAATCAATACCGACTGAGAGAGTGTCAAGGTCAGCAGGCACTCACACACACACACACACACACACACACACACGGGGGAGAGAACGATCAGAAACTGAGCGTCAATCCAACAGACGACGCTGCATCACGTCACCTCCACCCGTCAAGGCTCTACCTTACTGTCGTTCTTCACGTGGCTCTGCATGTGTTCAGGCAGCTTCTGCAGAAAAACACAAACACCAGGAGATTCGTGTTTATATCACGGTAATATGAATGAATTGAATGAATGAATGAATGAATGAATGAATTTATTTATTTCGGTATATATCAAGCTTATATAACCGAAAGGGTGTAGGTTGAAGCCAAAGCTTATATACCCCTACCCCTTTTTACCTTAAAAAATTCAAATAAAAAAATATATATATACGCATTAATACAATAGGATCAGATCACAGACATTTGAAATTAATCAGTACACTTAAATTTCTGATCACAACAAAATAAAGAATTGTACACAGCGCATAACCCAAAATAGTACAAAATCATTATACTTAATTTTCCATACTGTAACGAGAAATTATGTTGTTCTTATAAAGTCTTTTAAAGCTGACTAGAGTACAGCATAATTTAATATTTTGCATGACAATTATTCCAGATGTTAACCCCTCTAACAGAAAGACAGTGATTTTTTACAGTAGTTCGAGTCTTTGGTTTCTCAAATAATAGTGGTCTTCTCAGGTTATAACTGGAATCCTTCATTTTAAACAGATTCTGGATATCTTGAGGAAGAAGTTTATTTTTTGCTTTGTACTGTACATGGTTTGTATTGTAATGTAATCAACTAAGTCCCTGAATTTCAAAATGTTCAGGCGACTAAATAGTATAATATAATGGATGAGAAATCACTGGGATCGTTTCATTACCTTTTGAACGTCCTGTTTTGTGGTAAAATAAGCATCACAGCCTTTCCAGCGACATTTGACTATCTGCTGGTTCGGGTGTGTGTGATCTTCAACAAGGTGCCGAACCAGATGCTCTTCAACGCCGAAAATTAAACAACAACTCTGCCACTGGAGACAAAAGTTGACAGAAGACACAAGTCAGTCAGAAATGCTAACAAATCTTATAATCAATAAATATCTTAAAGGGATAGTTCAACATTTTGGCAAACTGGCCCATTGCCATAATCCCTATAGTCATAGCAGTAGGTTCGTTACCTTTAATTGTCGGTGCAAGCTATTTTTTAGAACGGCGGAGCAGAGCCGTGAGCTGCTCAGAGCTACGCTGGGATTTCTTGGTTTCCCTCATCATCAAAGTCATCAAATACACAATCCAACAACTCCAAAACGCTCTGGTGGACAAGTTGTGACCTGCACATTCACCACGCTATGAGATAATAACACAACGTTACGAGACAGAGTTGTTTTAGAGGGAAATTCATGCAAAACTGCTGATGCGCGTTCCCGTCGGGGGAAGTTTTCAGCAAGCAGTCTCTGCATTGACCTCTAAAACAACTCTGTCTGGTAACGTTGTGTTATTATCTCATAGCGTGGTGAATGTGCAGGTCACAACTTGTCCATGACAGCCTTTTGGAGTTGTTGGATTGTGTATTTGATGAATTTGATGAGGGAAACCAAGAAATCCCATGAGCCTCCGTAGCGTAGCTCTGAGCAGCTCACGGCTCTGCTCCGCCGTTCTAAAAACAGCTTACACCGACAATTAAAGGTAACGAACCTACTGCTATGACTATAGGGATTATGGCAATGGGCCAATTTGCCAAAAATGTTGAACTATCCTTTTAAAACCTATTGAATGTTATCGAGGATGGCGAACGAAGGTGAGTCTTTACCCAGCAGCGGTAGTTCTTCGTCAGGTTGAGCTTCACTGCTTGAAGGCTGCCATCGTAACAGCCGGAGTAGATCTGCGTGGGACAACACGACACAAATGAAACTAAATAAATGAAGTCACGTGGTTCAAATGAACATCGCCATTTAGCAGTTTAGATTTAGGTTAAAAACACTTACCACACTCTTATGGACAGCCATGCACATGACCATATCGCTGTGACCGCCGTACACCTGCAGGCGGTCGTGTGACTAGAAATAAAATCGAATTAACATAGAAAATCTACATGAAATCTTTCTATATTTAACAGTGCAGGTTTCAGAAAAGTTTAATTTAAGATCTTTTCATGTAGAGATCAGAAGTGAAATGCAAAAAATAAACATTCAGTAATTCAAGAAGCAAACTGGTTAATTTTCTGACATTACAAATAGAAGCTATGAGAAATCACATTGTAATTAGCAAAGAGGAGTCATTTATTTGTTTTGTCTTGAATATTTTACACTGGACGTTGAAACATAATCAACTGAACGAGAGAGATTCACATTTTATCACTGACTTGATTTGATTCATTCTTCGAGATGAGAAGGATCAATCCTTCAAAAACAGGTATCATAACAGCTTCAGCCTAAACCTTTCCCATCTATGTAACATTTATGAATTAAGTTTTAATTAATTCATGTATTATTGAATGTTGATTGATGCCTGTAACTATTTGTGCACAAGATCAAATAAACTACTACTACTACTACTACTACTACTACTAATAATAATAATAATCCATCAATAAAAAGTCTATCGGTCTATCAAATGGCTGTCATTGAGGTAAAACACATAAAAGTCATAAATACCTGGAGGTCATAGACTCGGATCAGCTTGTCCAGACAGGCCGTCGCCATCACCCGCCCTAAGACGACGACGGATGTGACGGCTTGACCGTGACCTTTGTAGATACGAAGCAGCTCACCCGTCTACAAGCAGAAAAGATCGTAAAAACAAAAAAAAAAGTGTGAAGGTTTTATTTTATAATTAATTAATAAATAAATACAAAATTTGTCACAGAGATAAATATATTTAGAAACACTCACATGGATGTTGTGGGCGTGAACAGCTGCGTCACTGGAGCTGCTGAAGACCAGGTCGTTCACCACCTGAAAACAACAGGGTCCATGTGATACAAGTCATTTTAGGTTCAACAGTTTAAAGTGGTGAACACATGGATTTACTCACTCACCTTTCTTTTTTTTTTTATTTATTCCATTCATGGTTTACATACTACACATGGTTGCACATATTTACATAATACACATATAGTCACCATAAATGAAAAGGAGCAGGATGAAGAAAAACTTATATTACCTGCCCCTCTCTATTGTTATAATTACCTTGCCTTACTATCAACACCAATATTATACTCTATTTCAAAAAATTAAAGATGATGAAACATATAATAATAAGAAAACAAACAAGCAAAATAACAGTGGACACCACTCGTCTATCTTTTCCTTCTTCCCTTTTCTCTTTCTCCATCTTTTTTGTAGGTGCTTATCTTTTCTTTTTTAAACATTTTCTTTAACTGAGATATACTTGTACAACTTTTCAGTTCCTTGCTTTGTGAATGCCATAGTTTTACACCTGCAACAGAAATACACATTTGTTTTAAGCTTAGCCTTGCAAATGTATGTTTAAAATCAAGCTTCAGTCTGTTATCCTCTTCCTCCAGCTTGAACAAGTTCTGTAAATGTTCTGGTAATGAGCTATTCTTTGCTTTATACATTATTTTTAAGGTCTGAAGTTCTATTAGATCGGCCACTTTCAATAAACCTGCAGAAATAAAAAAATCTATTTGAGGGTTCTCTATTGCCTGCCTTGTGAATAACTCTTACTGCTCTTTTCTGTAGCAGAAACAGAGTGATGTTACCTGCATAGGTATTTTGCCCTAGCCTGGCTCTCGTCAGACCCTTGTAGTTCCGCAAAGCTATGCTGAGCTCCGCACAAGGGTCTGGGACTGCTCCATAGGCGATTCATTTCAGAAGGCGGGGCCTTGTAAAAAAAATCTTGTATGTGATTGGATAAACCACTTGTCCGTTATCTTGTTGACGTGCTACTTCAGCCACTCACTGCGAGCCGCCATTGTTGTTTGACTCAAACAGTCGCTTCAGCGCTACGTCACACCTCAGAAAGTCCCGCCCGGCGATCCTGATTGGTTCATTATTTTTTGCTCCGGGGAAGAAGTTTGCATTGGCCTCGAGTCCAGACCCTTGTGCGAAGCTGAGCGTAGCGCCTCTGGTGGAGCTTTGCGGAACTACAAGGGTCTGGCGAGAGCCAGGCTAATTTTGCCCCACACTTCCACGCAATAATTAAGATAGATAAGTGTACAGTAATAAAGCATTCTTAGTGTGTTAGTGACCTCAATGCAGAGCACAGTTTTGGAGTGGCCCTGCAGCGAGCGCAGCATCAGGCCGCTCTTGGCGTCTCGTATGCTGATGGTGCTGTCGTAGGAGCCGACCAGCAGCACGCGGCGGGCGCCTTCCTGCGACGAACCCAGGCAGCTCACCGCTCGCGGCCCATGGCAGTCGAACACGTCCAGCTGCTTCAGAGTCTAACGAGAGGAGGAGGAGGAGGAGGAAGAGGAGGAGGTGTTTTTAAAGGACAATTCCAGGCGAGTTCAACTCGGGGGTGTATTTTCATATCATTTTAGGTCTAAAAGAAGGAATCTGAAGATTTTCAGTTTAATCGCTCCTGTTTTGCGGTAGTTGCATCTGTCCCCGCATCGCCACGGCAGCAATGAATGGGAGTGGATGGAAGTTCCGCTGTTTAGGCTGTTTACATCCCTCAAAGCCGCAATTTTTTCCCACAGACAGCGTCAGATGGCGACTCAAACATGCGCCGAGAATTTTTTTTTACTTGAAGCAAGTCAAGAGTTGATATTCCTGTGTTTATGACACAAACGGGAGCTTTTCCCACTGCATGTGAACACACCGCGCACGGCAACTGGGTCTCGCGCGAGACTCCGGGAGACTTTGAATTAGATCTAGTTTTACAAACATGTCGGCTTGCTTGAAGTAAATAAAATTCTCGGTGCATGTTTGAGTCGCCATCTGACGCTGTCTGTGGAAAAAAATTGCGGCTTTGAGGGCTGTAAACAGCCTAAACAGCAGAACTTACATCCACTCCCATTCATTGCTGCCGTGGCGATGCGCGGACAGACGCAACTACCGCAAAACAGGAGCAATTGAACTGAAAATCTTCAGATTCATTCTTTTAGACCTAAAATGATAGGAAAATACACCCCCGAGTTGAATTCGCCTGGAATTGTCCTTAAGGATTTATCACACTCTAGTCCTCATGGCCGTGGATTTATGACCCATTTCACTCACCTTTAAATCATAGCTGGCAACCGACCCGTTGGCGAGACCCACGTACAAAATATTCCAGGCTATGTGCAAACAAAACACTCTGTCCGGTACAGAAATCAGCTCCAGACACTTCTTGGACTGGAGGAGGGAAAAAACAAACAAATGGAAAATCAAATAACATCAAAAATACAAGTCGTAAAATAGAAGATGGTCTTTTTTGGCAGACACAGTGACCTTGACCTTTGACCACCAAATATTAAGACGATGGACACATTTGTTTTATGTTGTACGACTGATTTTGCAGCATGTCTGTTTATTTGCATGTGTTGAGTTGTTATTTCTGTTAATTTTTTTTATTTTACAGTGTGTCTTTGCACAAATAGACACATGAATGTTGCCCAGCAGAGCCTGGACAGATAGTTTGTACCTTTAAGCTGTAGCAGCGGATGGTCTCATCACTTGATCCGGTGTAGAGACGTGCCGGCATGTTCGGAGGCGTCGACACCAGCAGACAGTTGACTTTGTTTGTGTGACCGTCGAACACCGCCTGACACTCCCTGCTCTGGATGTACAAAGCAGAAAGAGCAGTGTTACATATTATAGTGTTGTTTTTATTATATTTTATTACGGATCCCCATTAGCTGAAGACGTAGCATTCAGCTAATCTTCCTGGGTTCCCCACGGAATATATTTTCGTGGCCTAAAAGAGGTTTTACGTGAAAAAAAATACAAAGTTCCATTGTTCGCTATAATATAATTTTTTCCAGCCCCTCAAAGTGCAGGAAAAACACAGTTTTTATTTGGAGCTAACCAACTGCTGATCGGCGGGCGCTAACCCTGGGCGGAGGGATACGTGAGTTGGTTAGGTCCAAATAAAAACTGCATTTTTCCTGCACTTTGAAGGGCTGGAAAAAATTATATTATAGCGAACAATGGAACTGTGTATTTTTTTTCATGTAAAACCTCTTTTAGGCCGTGAAAATAGGCCGTTTCTTTGGGTCCATTCACAACACTGTATGTTGTAAATCTCTGGGCAGGGCTATGGGCTGGCGTTGCTAACGGGAGGAGTGCAGAGAGTCTTCTACTGCAATTAAAGTACTTAGGGGCTATTTGTAGATCATACAACCCCACTTTAAAAAAAATGCTACTATCCGTTTACTTAAAGCAGAAGTAAGTGGTCCGGTCGTTTTCGCTAATGCTGCGTTCCAGGCAGGCTTTTGAAATCGTAAATTACAGCTTCAAGTCACAACTTACGACTTTGTAGTGTTTCAGGCAACCCACTCGTGTTTTTCCGACCTGTTTTACCGGTGAAAGTCACTATAACGGCCACTCGTAACTTCCGACCGGTGAACTCGTACCAGATCGAACTGGTACCACTTCACGGTCGGAAAAATACGAGTTTCCTTGAACGCACCATAACAGTCCTCGTCCCTACGTCGCCACATTCAAGGCGTTCCTTGGCTGCACACACAGCCCTGCATGCCGTTCTCTCTCCTCATTGGATAAAAACTGTAGGATACGATAAATGTTTTCTCTTCGGCTCAGAGCAGAGCAGAGTGACTGAGAGACCCGCGTTTCAGTCCAAACACTCTATGTAAGTGATTGCTGTCGGAAGATATAACTATTTAAGACTTATATTAACACAAATATATCACTTACTTCTGCTTTAACAAAAAGCTACACCTTACCGTCAGGCTGTAGGCTCGTGCAGTCTTGTCTCCGGAGCAGGTGTACAACACGCCCTCATGGACTTGAAGGCCGTAGATGGGGCCGCAGTGATTCGAAAAAACTCCTAGAGATGGCTCCTCATCCTCGACACACACTGAAATAATAACAGTGATTACAATGATTTTTTTATTAACACTCTGTGCCTTTGTATCCTCACATGCTATTTTCATTCTTATATCAGGAAATGATCTACTGCCAAAAAATATCTGGGGGATGTTCACAGAAATGAGGGAGAGATGAGGGATAAAAATAATTTGTTAAACATATGGGATAGTATAAGTTGATATGGATATTTATGTAGTATATATGTGTTTCATATATTTCTATGGATCTTGTATGTATTTATGTAGTATATATTGATATGGATATCGTATATTTATGTAGTATATATTGATATGGATGTATTTATGTAGTATATATTGAAACGGATGTAGTATATTTATGTAGTATATATTGAGATAGATAGATAGATAGATAGATAGATAGATAGATAGATAGATAGATAGATAGATAGATAGATAGATAGATAGATAGATAGATAGATAGATAGATAGATAGATAGATAGATAGATAGATAGATAGATAGATAGATAGATTTTTGATTTTGCTTTTTTGGTCCGGAGTGCATACTTCTTCTTACCCCTTTTTCGAACTTGTGCATAATTATGATTTGATGATACTTATATTTTTATTTTTTGTTTTTATATATATATATATTTTTATTTTTATTTTAGACACGTTCGTTCAAAAAAAAAATTCATTCATTCATTTCAAGAAGGACGGAAGATCACTCACCCACAGCCGCACTGGCATCTCTGACTGGCTGAACTTTTCTAAAAGGGTCAAAAGAAAAAAAAAAAACCTTGGTCACATTTCACATCAACTGATCTGAATGTGCAGATGAAGCCTCTCTGCAGCGTTCGGGGCTCCTCGCCTCCGACAGCGTGGACCTCACCTGTCAGCGTCGCTCTGCTGAGACGCCGGTTTGCTCGCGGAGCTCGACTCGGCGCTGACAGGCCTCTGAGTCTGAGTCTGAGTCGTCTCTGGGGCAACCGGAGCATTCGAAGTCGTCTCGGGTGACTGTTCGCCGTCCGATTCGTCGATGCTGATAACCAGCGGAGCATTTGAAGCCGTCTCGGGTGACCGTTCGCCTTCACCGTCCGATTCGTCGATGTTGATAACCACCTGGTCAGACGTCTCCACCATTTCCACCGAGCCGTCGCTCTCGTTCCCGCCGTCCGGTGCCGCGGCTTTGGGATTCGTCTCAGGAAGTCTGCACTCTGCCGCCGTCTCTCCTCCTCCTCCTCCTCCTCCTTCTTCTTCTTTCACCTCGTGCAGATTTCCTCTCATCTCTTCCTTAGAATCACTTTCAACCTGCTGCACTTTCTCCTCTACTAACCGCTCTGTCTTTTCACTGTCCTTCAACCCCGGCTTTGTCTTCTGCTCCTGCTCCTGCTGCTGCTGCCTGGAGGATAACTCAGGAGAAGGAGTTGGTGTTGAGGCTGCAGCCACAGCAGCAGCAGCAGCAGGAGCAGCAGCAGGAAGAGTTGATGTTGAGGCTGCAGGTGGAGGAGTTGCTAAGGGCGACGGTCTGAGCAGCTGATGAGGAAACAAAGGCACAGGTTGATTCGGAGAGACGTCTGTGGTAGAGGAGGCAAACTGGCCGGCCTGTCCGGCTGTGGGTGGGTGACACGACGGTTCTTGTTTTATTGACGCGACCGGCAGAGCGACGGGATTCTGGGTCTGGGCGATGGTAGACGCTGGTGTTTGCTGGCTGGAGGAAGGTGTAACGGCATGAGAAGGAGGAAGAGGAGGAGGAGTGGTGGTAGTGGTGGTGGTGGTGGTGGTGGTGTTGGCATTCTCTGCTACGTTAGATGATGATTCAGAGTACACTTCTGAAAAAGAAGAAAAAAAAATTACTGTTTGCTATCAACTGAACCACGGGCACAAGGTTTCCATGTGAGAGCGATCTGTACCTGTTGTAGATTTATAGGATAATTTCCGTTTTTTACAACCTGGACCTTATTTCTAGCATAAAATACGATCATTTACTCACCCAGACAACTTTGGTGTCATTTGGAGTCGTTTTGACTAAATTAGCCCCAGTGGAGCGGCGCGTATATCCATATAATGCGAGAACACGGGGCACGCAATGCAGCCTCTAAATAACACATTATCCGCCGCAAAACTTGTTTATTTTGCCAATATTTTGTTATGATACACTAGTGCTATTCCCCTCCGAGCCCGTGGTGGCATGTTATCAACATCCGGGGTCTCTAGGTTGACCTACTGACCTCTGAGCTGGATGATGTCATCTCCGACCGCTGCCCGGCTCATTCTGATAATAATGATTCCACTTCGGCATTCGGGTCCATTTTTATCTCAACTAGCCGGAGCTTTAGTGAGTCCAGGTTGAGGAGAGGAAGCCTGTGGAAGCTGAACTTCATCCAGCTGCTCATTATCAATAGCACTAGTGTATCATAACAAAATATTGGCGAAATGAACAAGTTTTGCGGCGGATAATGTGTTATTTAGAGGCTGCATTGCGTGCCCCGTGTTCTCGCATTATACAGATATACGCGCCGCTCCAATGGGGCTAATTTCGTCAAAACAACTCCAAATGACACCAAAGTTGTCTGGGTGAGTAAAATGATCGTATTTTATGCTAGAAATAAGGTCCGGTTTTTAAAAAACGGAAATTATCCTTTAACTTCAAACTAAAAAATGACGAAGCGAAACGTTTTCTTCCATTCAAAAGTACTTTAGTTGATAATAGTAAAAAGAGAAAAGAGAAAAACATACAGCGTGTGCGAGTTTTCAGGGTTCAACATGGCTGACTACGCAACAACAACACTGACGTAATCACGTTACGTTACCTTCTTGCTCCTAGAGCATCATGGGAAATGAAGTCCATTTTAATGTAACTACAAATAAATTAAATGCAGTCTCCTTTTTAACCACATATTAAACATATTAAAGGACAATTCCAGGCGAATTCAACTCGGGGGTGTATTTTCCTATCATTTTAGGTCTAAAAGAAGGAATCTGAAGATTTTCAGTTTAATTGCTGTTTTGCGGTAGTTGTGTCTGTCCCCGCATCGCCACGGCAGCAATGAATGGGAGTGGATGTAAGTTCCGCTGTTTAGGCTGTTTACATCCCTCAAAGCCGCAATTTTTTTCCACAGACAGCATCAGATGGCTCCTCAAACATGCACCGAGAAGTTTATTTACTTCAAGCAAGCCGACATGTTTGTAAAACTAGATCTAATTCAAAGTCTCCCGGAGTCTCGCGCGAGCCCGAAGTTGCAGTGCTGGTGTGTTCAGGTGCAGTAGGAGCTACCGCTTGTGTCATAAACACAGGAATATCAACTCTTTACTTGCTTCAAGTGTACATTTTTTTCCACAGACAGCGTCAGGTGGCGACTCAAACATGCGGCGATAAGTTTTTTTTTACTTGAAGCAAGTAAAGAGTTGATATTCCTGTGTTTATGACACAAATGGGAGCTTTTCCCACTGCACCTGAACACACCAGCACGGCAACTGGGTCTCGCGCGAGACTCCGGAAGACTTTGAATTAGATCTAGTTTTACAAACATGTCGGCTTGCTTGAAGTAAATAAACTTCTCGGTGCATGTTTGAGTCGCCATCTGACGCTGTCTGTGGAAAAAAATTGCGGCTTTGAGGGCTGTAAACAGCCTAAACAGCGGAACTTACATCCACTCCCATTCATTGCTGCCGTGGCGATGCGCGGACAGACGCAACTACCGCAAAACAGGAGCAATTAAACTGAAAATCTTCAGATTCCTTCTTTTAGACCTAAAATGATATGAAAATACACCCCCGAGTTGAATTCGCCTGGAATTGTCCTTTAATGTAACTACAAATAAATGAAATGCAGTCTCCTTTTTAACCACATATTAAACATATTAACTGTATTTATCAATATCAATGTTAACTTGTATATTAATAACTCATTAACTTATTTATCATTTATTTATTCTTCTGAAATAATGTCTTTCCAACAAATAAATTCTCAACAGTACCTTGTTGTATCCCCTGCAGGATCTCAATGCGCTGGGCTCTCAGACTGTCGACCTCAGTAGAAAACTAGAAACAGCAGAAGAAGCGATTCGTGTCAACCAGGGATGTCACGATTACTTGTTTTCACAATTAATCGTGGTATTAAACGCCACAATTAATTAATCGTAAAGATGATGGATGAATGATGCTGTTGGAACCATATCGGCAGATGTGCGGGTAAATAAAGGTAAATGCACAGATACTGATCCATTTAACTAACGTAACATTGAATTGGTAGGAATTTAAATGTTAGCGTGTTATTTTTAATTTTTAAAAAAAAGCAAAACAAAACAAAAAACGATTAAAATAAACATAAACATTTCGTATAGATAACAATTAATGACCTGAATATTTCAAACATTTCCCCTGGGGATTAAGAACTGGTCATATATTAATAGATACTTGAAATATTTAGTGTAAACAATGAATAATGTAATTATATTTAGACTATATTTGATTTTACACATTCATAGTGTTGTGAAATTAATTAATGCATAATAATCGTGATAGTCGTAGTACCGTGATTATTTCTCTGACAATAATCGTACCAAGAAATATGATCAATGTGCAATATGGAAATTGTGTACATCATTTGACTTTCTCTTCATCAGTACCTGCTGTTTCAGGAACAGGAGTCTCTGGACTTCTGTGTAGGCGGCTTGCAGCGCGTTGCGAGCCAGGATCAGGTTTTTGTCCAGATGCTGTAGCGAGTGGCTCAGCTCGTCCTCCCTCCGAGACACGGCCAGCAGCTGGTCCAAACGGTCCTGGTCTACGGGTGGAGAACCACAGAAGAACATTTGGAAACATTCACAGTTTGATTTGCCTCTAAATGTTGGAAAAGAAATTATGTCATAGCTACAACATGGATTTAAAGGGATAGTTCAACATTTTTGGCAAATTGGCCCATTTTCACAGCCTCATTACTTATCCATGTGCTCAGTGAGTTTGTTGTCACCTCCCCTGGGTGGAGCTGCCCAATCACTGCTAATTGACTGCAGCTGTATGACCCTCTGGGACCCCCTGAGCCTCTGATTGCCTATCTCTGACAGGGTAGGCCATATATTTGCCTGTAATGTCACTGCTTTAAAAAAAAATCTCAAACGTCTTTTCTACATTAAAGCAGAAGTAAGTGGTCCGGTCGTTTTCGCTAATGCTGCGTTCCAGGCAGGCTTTTGAAATCGTAAATTACAGCTTCGAGTCACAACTTACGACTTTGTAGCGTTTCAGGCAACCCACTCGTGTTTTTCCGACCTGTTTTACCGGTGAAAGTCACTATAACGGCCACTCGTAACTTCCGACCGGTGAACTCGTACCAGATCGAACTGGTACCACTTCACGGTCGGAAAAATACGAGTTTCCTTGAACGCACCATAACAGTCCTCGTCGCTACGTCACCACATTCACGGCGTTCCTTGGCTGCCCACACAGCCCTGCATGCCGTTCTCTCTCCTCATTGGATAAAAACTGTAGGATACGATAAATGTTTTCTCTTCGGCTCAGAGCAGAGCAGAGTGACTGAGAGACCCGTGTTTCAGTCCAAACACTCTATGTAAGTGATTGCTGTCGGAAGATATAACTATTTAAGACTTATATTAACACAAATATATCACTTACTTCTGCTTTAAAGTCTTTTGCAAGTGACGGGACAGTGATGAAACTGAGCCGAGCCGCGAGCTGCTCAGAGCTACGCTACGGAGGCTCATGGGATTTCTTGGTTTCCCTCATCAAACTCATCAAATACACAATCCAACAACTCCAAAACTGCACATTCACCACGCTATGAGATCATAACAGAACGTTACGACGAGACAGAGTTGTTTTCGAGGTAAATTCATGCAAAACGCTGATGCACATTCTCATCGGGTGCATTTTTTTCGGCAAGCAGTCTCTGCATTGGCCTTGAAAACAAACAAACGTCTCGTAATGTTCCGTTATTATCTCATAGCGTGGTGAATGTGCAGGTCACAACTTGTCCACCAGAGCGTTTTGGAGTTGTTGGATTGTGTATTTGATGAGTTTGATGAGGGAAACCAAGAAATCCCATGAGCCTCCGTAGCGTAGCTCTGAGAAGCTCGCGGCTCTGCTCCGCCGTTCTAAAAAAAGCTAATTGCACTGACAATTAAAGGTAACAAACCTACTGCTATGCCTATAGGGATTATGGCAATGGGCCAGTTTGCCAAAATGTTGAACTATCCCTTTAACTACTTGATTTAGATCCCAGCCTGATACGTTAAAAAAAATACAATAATTACCTTTGTTGGAATTTGTTCTTTCTGTTTTCTTCTTTTTCCCACTTGACTCCAAAAAGCCATCATCCTGGAAAGACAGAAAGCCAATAAATTAACAACTTAGTGGGGGAACTGTACGTGTCAAGGTTTGAACAACAACACACGGCTCACCATGTTGTGTTTCCTTTTGTTGAGACTGCTGTAGTTAGGGTTTCTCCAACCTTCGTTCTCCTCCTCCTCCTCTTTTTGGTTTGGTTCTGTTTTCACGCGGACTACCGGCGCTGTGAGGTTGGTCCCACACTGCTGAGCTGCACCGGGCGCCTGCAGCCGAGAACTGGACCGGACCTCACTGTGGGTGTCTGGTGCAGCGGTGGCAGTGGCAGCAAGAGCAGGAGCATAAGCATAAGTATGAGCAGTAGCAGTAGCAGCTGGAGCTTGAGCATGAGTATGAGCAGTAGCAGTAGCAGCTGGAGCATAAGCAGCGGTATAGGTCAGCTCCTTTGGTGGAACAGGTAAAGTCAAGTGCGACAATGAAGGATTGTCTGGAATCGTCTCCCAGTGGAAACCTTCAGACAGCCGCGAGTCGTCGTACTGGGCTCGCGTCGAGGTTCCTTGGTCGGTCGGAGCAGCGGGCTTGGAAAACGTGATCCCGAACCTGGGCATGCCTTTGGCCTTGTCCCGTTTCCTCCTCTGCATCTCGTTGTACATGTCCATCACGCTGCCCTTCTTCTTGGCCCCGGAGAAAGTCAGCAAACTGGTCAGGTTCGGCTTGGGTCTGGTTTCTTTCCTGCCGTAGCTTTTGCTCGGCTCGTGAGCGATTCGAACCTTGCCGACGTGGCCGACGTTCGGGTTGGGTTTAGCCGACGTGGGTTTTCCTGAGTGAGTCGACGCAGCAGCAGCGGCGCCTGACCTCCGAGCGGCTTCCTGCTGCGACGCTTTCGAAGTCGCCTGTTTCGCCTTTGCAGGAGAAACACTGGAACGTGGACCTTTAGCGACCCGAGGAGCTTGCACAGATGCAGATGCAGATGCAGATGCAGATGCAGTTGCAGTTGCGGTCTCTCCTCCAGCCTTTTGCGAGGGGCTGTGATCCGCGCTCGCCTCACTCTGCTGCTTCTTCGCCTCACGATCTGCTCTGCACGGCTCCCTCACGCCCAGCGCTCGTCTGATTTGCCTCAGCATTGAATTGACATCGACGGCCCGTTGGGAAGCCGCACCACCACCAACGCCAACGCCACCGCCGCCGCTGACGGATGCGTTCGCCGGAGCAGGAGGCGCAGGACGATGCGATCCTTGTTGTTGCTGAATAGATCTGGGACTTTCACTCTGCACGTCGTCGAATATGAAGCCTCGACAACCCTGGATGTGATCGCTGGTGAAGTTGACTGCGTTGTCGTACGGCCTGTTGTATCGCTCATAATCGCTGCTGACGGGCAACATCGGTTTGTGCAGCCCGTGACCTTCTTCGGTGCTGTTGTGTGGATTTTGTTGCTTCATTTTAACGCCGTTGACAGAGAAATTGGTCCCATATCTCATTTGTGGAATCGGTCGGGTGGACTGGTCTCGGACGGACGTCTGACGCCGAGGAGGCCCGGCCGGCGCGTCAGGCGGTCGAGCCGTTTCTCTTTGGTGGGGAGCTTTTTGCAGAGCCAACACTTTGTTCTCCTTGTTCCGGATGACGATGTTGTTGCCTCCTTTCAGGTGACCCGTGGTTGTGTTTTCTTGTTTGGTTTTATCCAGCTTCACTACAACGGATGCCACTTTGTTTTGTTGGGCGACTCCCGGTGCCGTTGTAGCGCATGCATTCGTGGCCATGTTTTGCTTATTTTTCTTTTTATTTAGATTCTTCCTGCGATGGAAACAGACACGGTCATTAACTTGCAGCGTTTCAAATTCAACAACATGCAAAATCTAGTATTATAATTTGCATCTGCATCTGCAATCGCTAATTAACCAATTGTCTACTTACCGCCATGCCAAGGAAGGGTTTGGAGAACTTTTGGTGTTATCAAAACGCTGTTGGAGTTCCAGGGGGATTTTCCTATAATGGTGGCGGATTGTGCTCACTTTTGAATCGTCCAAAACACACACTATGAAACATCCAGATACCTCCATACTGCTCGTCCGTACTGACCCAAGTGTCCTGAAGCCTCCACATGAAAAAGTTGTTTGGAAAAAAATAATTTGATCTCTGTTTTTAGCCTTGTTGTAGTAGTAGCTCCCAGTGGCTCTGTTGATGTTTGTGCGCATGAGGAACATCTCGCGCAGCCACTGAGAGCTGCTACTACAACAAGGCTGAAAACAGAGATCAAATTATTTTTTCCTGAACAACTTTTTCATGTTGCAGCTTCAGGACACTTGGGTCAGTACAGACGAGCAGTATGGAGGTATTTGGATGTTTCATAGTGTGTGTTTTGGACGGTTCAAAAGTGAACTCTATCCGCTGCCATTATATGAAAATCCGCTGCCAGCCGGACCCCCCCCCTGGAACTCCTAAAGCATTTTGATAACTCCAAAAGTTCTCTAAACCCTTTCTTGGCATGACGGTGAGTAGAAAATTTCTGAATTATTGACTTTGGGTGAAGTATCCCTTTAATAATGGATGAAATTCTTACTGCTTATTCTTTAATCGCTTGTTTCTCTGCAGGATTTTGCTGTAGTCCTCTTCGCTCAGATAACGCTCCAGACTAATGGCCTTAAATTTGCTACAAAGAAGTCTCTTAAATTGGGATTTGTGTGCAGCGGTGCAGATGTGCTGGGCGTACTCCTGTAAACCCATGGAGAACACCTTGCACGCCTGACAGCGGTGATAGGAACACCTGTTCATTAAAAGCACACAACAAGCAGTCACACAAAAGCAGAAGTTGGTATCTCAGCTTAAAAACTTAAAGTCCAGCAACTGATTTAACAAAACTCAACAAAATAATTTCATGTTAAAACACAAGCAACTGCAGATGAACTTTAAACGACCTAAATAAGCATTGGATAGTGGAGATTTCTCTTAAACTTGTCTATTTTGCTGCCTTTGACAAACATTACTCACTTGCCCAGCACCATGTCCAGCTCTTTGTGATGCCTCATACTGTGCACATGTACCTGTTCTTCCTGTAAGTGAACAGATATATACCGTAATTTGTCACGATTATAAATTATTCTGTAAATGCTGCAAATTCTTCTCCAGATATATATCACTACAATTGACAAAACTAAACTAAACTAAACTTACATCTTTAAAGAGATAATGGCGACACAAAATGCAGTAAATAGATTTCCTCTGGGAGTTGGCTGGTGGTGGTTTGTTCTTGTTCACCACTGGGGCTTCACCCACCATCTTCTGCTGTGGGGTGTGTACCTTTGCCATATCTGAGAAGCAAAAACAACAACAAACAACGCATGAATATGTAAAAAGCACTGTGCATTAGCATTAAAAAACAGCACAAACAAAGCTCAACAGCACCATTTCATCACGCAATAACGACTGCAACAAACAATATGGTGCCATTTACGTTAATTCATGGTCAATAAAACACTGTAACCATCAAGTCTGAGCCTAAAAACAGCAGCACAACGTGGTCAGACCTCTGCTGTGCTCACTGAGAGGGTGAAACAACTGCACGTCGCCTCGGTTACAGTTTACGTAACACGCCCGGTAAAGCTAACGGCATCTTGCTAAAAGTTTTTAACGGACGAAATACTAGATTTGAATTTTTAAACTGGTCAATACCGGACTAATTTCACATGGCTGCAGGACTCCACTGCTGTTAGACCACCATGTTTGCTTGCCGACGTAACGTGAACGTGCGTCAAGTGTGACGTCGACCAATCATTTTTAAGCGCGGCGGGCTTCCGTAGATCTACAAAAACACAGGAGAAAGCGTGATGGGCGCATGGATAATACATCCATTCACCCTGAAGATGTTTTTCATTTATTTTGGTCTTGCCCTTTCTCAACTAAATTATGGGAAGATATTTGTAACCTGATTTGTTTTTCGATTGAACCTCTTTTTTTCCCTGTGCTTTGAACATGTATTGTTTGGCTTCACTGACAATCCATCGTCTAAAGAAAAACAATACTATATCATCAATCTTATTATACAATTAGCCAAATGGCACATTCATAAATGTCGTTACACTAATCAAAAACCACTTTTTCTTATTTTTGAAAATTAAGCCAAACAATACATTAAATCTATTAAAAAAATCCATCAACATGAAAGCTATAAAAACTTTGAATTTATGTACACTTTACTATGTTTTTGTATGAAAGCTTGTCTCTGCATTGTATTGTCTGTATTGAAACCCCCTGGCGATGTTCTGTTGGTGCTGACTTAATAAAGTTTCTAATAAAAAAATAAAAAAAGAGACGAACTGAGCGCACTGATCAAAGAAAAAAAAAAAATAATAATAATACATCCATTCATGGATGGGCGACGCAAGGTTTTTTCTTCTTTCCTTTACTTTATTGCAAACAAATTAATATACAAACCAGTAAAGTAACCAAAGAGTACACTTGTAAAAACAAAATTAAAAAAAAAAAAAATAGTACACTTGTGCTAAAACTTCAACAAGAACATGAAACCTTGATTCAAAAATAAATACAAAACATAAGGTATAATAAACAAACGTCAAATAAACAGTCAAAAAAAAGTAGTAGGCTACATACACTTAAAGTAAAGCAAAAATAGATTTAAAAGGTTGACTTTTAGACTTACGCTTAATTTGTCAGATCATTGAACACTTTTTGGCAAGTTTGCTCTCCATAAATTTTAGCTGAAAGTTGAAATTGATTTTAAGACGGGTGGGATCTTTATATATTTGGCTTTATGAATAAAGAATTTGGCTATTAAAGATTTGAAAAACATGTATCACTAAGTCCAATTCTTTTAATATAACGCCAGAAAGTTATACTAATACTATTGTAGTCTAAAGCAGGCATTGCTGAGTTTTTTTTCTGGGTTTGAGAGCCTGAAACCCAGAAAGATGCTCTGTGTCCAGATGCTGTTGGAAGTGCGGATGTTCTGCAGCTCTAATGAGCCACACGGGCCACCGTTCCGTGCGGAAGTAGAGGCTGTAGTAGGAAGAAGAAAATCATAATACGTAGCGGTTTGATCGCTGTTTGTGGTCGTTTACTAACTTAAAATAAAAGTTACGAGTCAAAATGTGCAATGGATGTGTACACAAAGAGTACCCGGACCGGGTGAGTTGTGGCCGCTCACAGACTTTCTGTTGCTGCTTTGGGCGAACTGATGCTAATGCGATGCTACTTTTTCTCTCTGCATTTTTTTCCCCCTTTAGGTCTTGTTTAACGTTTAAAGTTTCTTTTCTATTCTTTTCTATTCTATTCTATTCTATTCTATTCTATTCTATTCTAGTAAATGTGTAACTAATAATGATACAGTTGTCTGGGCTCAGGTTAACCAACATACACTGACAGTGACTGTATTACATGAAGATGAGGATGTATTTGAAAAAGAATATTAAATAGTAGGCTAATGATCTGGATGATGATTTTGTATATGTGTGTAAATAGTTTCTATCTTAGGGTTAGGAGAAAAGGAAAGGTATTTTTGTTTTCATAGCACCTCCAATCAGATGTAAACCCAAAACAACACCAAATCTAAATGTTGTCCTGTAATAAAACCCTCTTCCATTCATGATGTCTACTGAGCCCAGTTTGGACTGAAGCTGTTTGAGTTTATATTTTATTGAACTGAACTGAACTGAACTGAACTGCATGTGTTTATTTTTTTTGTTTTATTCTAACATGCATACATCTCTCCTGTGCAGGGGAACACCTGTCTGGAGAACGGCTCTTACCTGATGAACTACCTGGGCTGTGCCAGCTGCCATCAGAGAGACTTTGTGTTGATCAGTAATAAAGCCACAGAGGATGATGATGGAGAGGAGATTGTCACATATGACCGTATGTTAACTCCAGCCAGAGAAGGAAACTAGTGGATTACAGCACTGATTTGACTTTTTTGTAACAGTATAATAACAGCACTAAATACTGTATATGACTGATGTTCATTTTTCCTTCCAGATGTTTGTAAAAACTGTGACCATGTCGTTGCCAGACATGAATATACTTTCTCCGTCGTTGATGAATACCAGGTAAATAAAGTTGTCCAGCAAGTTATCTTCCATAAGATTTTCTTTGTGAGAATAATATTATAGATTTTACAATGGCTGGACTTGTTAGAGTTATCTGTTACAATACAACAGTATTCAAAGTGTCTTTTATTGTCATACCCCAGAAAAGAATGTATGTACAATGAAAATATAGCACTCAGTTCAAACAGGGCTCAGATATAGTGCAAAATTAAAATAAAATTAAGATAAATCTAACAGTAAAAGTGGCACCCAGACACACAACACACAATTCGTGCTCGGCCGTTGCCACTGTATAAACCTTTCATATGTGTATTGTGTTTTCCAGGAGTACACGATGCTCTGTATGCTGTGTGGAAAGGCAGAGGACTCCATCAGTGTGTTACCAGACGACCCGAGACAGTCCGCTCCTCTCTTCTAGACCTGCGGGGTCGTCGGCCGCCAACGCCACCGTAGACGTGCGGCGTTACAACCAGTTTTTATCGTCCCTGCAGAAATTTATGCATACTCTTCTTCATATAGTTCCTGGATAAATCATGAACTCCTGTATTCTTAAAGCAACTTGAGCAGAAAACGTGACTTTTTAATGACAGATACAAATATTATGTTTGTCTACTGACTGTAAACTGTAAATAAACATTGTTTTTCACCACTTAAGAGTTTCCCTTGATGTTATAAAAAAAAAATTAGAGAAGCAATAATTCAGCTACAAAAATGATATATTCACAAATGGTTATATATTTTCTTTTAAAGCAGAAGTAAGCGATCCGGTCGTTTTGGCTAATGCTGCGTTCCAGGCAGGCTTTTGAAACCGTAAATTACAGCTTCAAGTCACAACTTACGACTTTGTAGCGTTCCAGGCAACCCACTCGTGTTTTTCTGACCTGTTTTACCTGTGAAAGTCACTATAACGGCCACTCGTAACTTCCGACCCGTGAAGTCGTACCAGATCGAACTGGTACGACTTCACAGGTCGGAAAAACACGAAATACGAGTTGCCTTGAACGCAGCATAACGTCTTGTCAGCCAATGGAGTTAGCAGCCCCCGCCCTCGTCATGGATCTATTGGTCCTCGTCCCTACGTCACCACATTCAGGCGCGTCCCTTGGCTGCACACACAGCCCTTCATGCCGTTCTCTCTCCTCATTGGATAAAACTTGTAGGATACGAGAAAAGTTTTCTCCTCGGCTCAGAGCAGAGCAGAGTGACTGACAGACCTGTGTTTCGGTCCAAACACTCTATGTAAGTGATTGCTGTCGGAAGATATAACTATTTAAGACTTATATTAACACAAAAATATTGCTTACTTCTGCTTTAAAAAAAACCCCAAAACAACATTCATCAACTCATAAGGTCATTGGTTATTTTATTTTCCCAAAATATAATGCTCCAAAATAGCCTGGCTCATCGCCACCAAACAGTTTGGTGTGTTTTCATTACGTCCAGCTATGTGAGTCCCGAGACGTTGCTGCACTTTGTTCACTCTAGACTCTGGAAACGACAGTGGACAAAAACAATCTCACCACAAGGTTAAAAATAACCTTTAAAGGGATAGTAGCATTTTTTTAAAGTGGGGTTGTATGATCTATGGATAGCCCCTAAGCACTTTAATTGCAGTAGAAGACTCTCTGCACTCCTCCCGTTAGCAACGCCAGCCCATAGCCCTGACCAGAGATTTACAACATAAGGCGCGTTTCCACTGCAGGAACTTCGGGGTAATTTTACGGGGCCAGCCCCGTTGGTGCGTGTTTCCACTGCAGGAACCTCCCCCACAGGGCCATTTACAGGAACTTTTACAGGGGCCAACGGAGTACCTACTCCAGGGTAGGTACTCCGTTCGGCCCTGAAAAGCTCCTGGGTGGGGCTCGAGGTTAACCCGGCACTGATTGGCTAAAGCTAGAGCAGGCTCTGACGCTACCAGAAAGCACCAAAACAACCAACCGGCATTTTAAAAGGGGGAGCAGAAGGGGAGCAGTAGCCTAGCAGACACCGCTGTAAACAACAAGAAAACAGCAGGAAGACGTACGACAAATGGACCGACGACGAGGTGCAGACATTGATTGTAGTCTATGGCACCGAGGAGATTCAGAGGGGGTTTGAGTCATCGCGGCGAAATGAAAATATCAGCGCACCTCGACACACTAGGGATCCATCACGCCGCAAAACAACGCCGTGAAAAGTAAAAAAAAAAAAAAAAAAAAACTCAAGCAGGATTACAATCAGCCGCCATGTGCACAAACACACAAACCAGAAACGCGGCTACCACCTCAGCTCCTTCCATCCTTCTTCGTTGTTGTTATGATTTTTGTTTGTGACCTGCCTGGGTGACGTCACGGTCGAAACTGTCGCACAGCGATTAAGCGGCGATCGAAACTCATGATGTCGCCGAGGGGTCGGACTCTGCAGTGGAAACACGGCCACCGAGAGGGCCGAGTGAGAGGACGGTTCCTGTAGAAGTTCCTACCCCCTCCCTATACCAGGAACTCCTGCAGTGGAAACACGGCTATACAGTGTTGTGAACAGACCCAAAGAAACGGCCTATTTTCACGGCCTAAAAGAGGTTTTACGTGAAAAAAAATACACAGTTCCATTGTTCGCTATAATATAATTTTTTCCAGCCCCTCAAAGTGCAGGGAAAACGCAGTTTTTATTTGGAGCTAACCAACTCACGTATCCCTCCGCCCAGGGTTAGCGCCCACCGATCAACAGTTGGTTAGGTCCAAATAAAAACTGTGTTTTTCCTGCACTTTGAAGGGCTGGAAAAAATTATATTATAGCGAATAATGGAACTGTGTATTTCTTTTTCAGGTAAAACCTCTTTTAGGCCGTGAAAATAGGCCGTTTCTTTGGGTCCATTCACAACAATGTATGTTGTAAATCTCTGGGTAGGGCTATTATGGGCTGGCGTTGCTAACGGGAGGAGTGCAGAGAGTCTTCTACTGCAATTAAAGTACTTAGGGGCTATTTGTAGATCATACAACCCCACTTTAAAAAAAATGCTACTATCCCTTTAACACTTTAAAGCCTCCTCTTTGAGGTTGAACCAAACTCAACGAGAAATCTTTTACGTGCTGTGCAAAAAACTGTGATTTAACATCTACACATACACAACAACATTCTTCAACAACACAACAAACTTAAAAAACGGATCCAATTTAACGTGTTAGTGACATTGTTTGTGTCAGCATCTGGTCACATTTAATACACCCTGTGACTCATACGTAGAAACACTGATAAACCTTGTTAATGTTTGAAAAAAAAAAAAGTTTATCCCTGTCGAGTTTCCATCTGTGTTTGGTTCAGCCATGTTTACACATTCCTCAACTTTCTGTCACAGCTGCTAAACAGCTGGTTTAGTCTTCCTCCATGTTCGAAGCCTCAGTGACCACATCAGATGGAGGAAGTTTTCATTTCAGGCTGTTTTCATCTGTTCCTCTCCAACGATTCTCCAGCTCATTGGTTTCAGCCTCAATCTCTCTCTCTCTCCCTCCCTCCCTCCCTCCCTCCCTCGAGTTTACAGTGACGTCCGTCAGTGAAAACAGCTGTTTCAACAGAATTTGACAAGACGACGTCCGCTGGGGATGTGTCACAGACTGAGGCAGTTTGAATCTTTGAAGCTTTCGTGTGTGTGATCAGTGACAGCGCTGCTTAGCTTGGCACTTATTGTCTTCTGCAGGGAGTCGCAGTTGCATTGAAAACAAGAGTGATGTGTGTGGATCATCCAGAGGTAAGTGTTTCTGGACACAGACAAAGACATTTCCACTCTTTGCTTTGTTAAATGACAAGTTTCCTTTGATGAGAGTGCCACAAATTCAATTCAATTCAATTCAGTTGTGTTTGGATTGCTGGAAAACACACAGAGAACCCGAGTGAGTGAGGTAAATGTAGAAGAACTAAACCTTTAATCATAATGAAAACGTCATGTGTAAGCAGGAAAAAATATTTTTCAGATCTGGTTTTTATTCACTGTTGTTTTGTAGTGTTTTCAAAATTGTGGTAAAATAAAACTACAATGATGAAATGGTTCAGTTTTTTATATATATATATATAAGATTGTGTTTCTTGTCACTTTAATGAGAAATAAAAAAAATACACACTGCATTGTTGATGGTCTACATTATGATGTATTTTAAACAGAAGCAGTTCAATAAAAATACATATGTTCGAACTCATCGTACAAATGAATAAAAATAAAAATAAAAATCAATTTGCAATGACACTCATGCACTTGTACAATACTGAAGTATGAGTGCGCTTACATTTACATTCTAATATGCCGATGTCTTCTGCATGACAAATATTTTCTAGCAAAGTAAAAGCACACTACTACACTGTGATATGCCAGAGATGAGCATTTCATTGTCGCTGTAACATACTATAGCTGATCTCAGTTTTACAGGAGTGAGGTCAAGAGGGGACTGCATGCCCTGGTTCTGTACATGAATGCTGATGTCAGTATACTCGTCGTGGTGTTATTTGCTATTAGTGTTTTTCTACTGTCAAGTACATGGTTTCTATTAGTGTATTTGTATTTTTCCTAATGGTACATATCTACAGTAAGCGTCAAATTTTACATCCCTCAAGTATTAAACATAATCTTTTTGGTCTCCTAGTAGGCCTATATGGAGTGTTCAGAGAGGAGTGAAATGAGAGGTAAGAGTTGGCAATCTCAAGCTTTCCCCGCCTTTTTTCTTCCCAACTGCAGGTTATCAAGCAACATCGTCAAGTATTTTTAGAGACACATCCAACAAATGAATAAATAAATAAATACAATTTATCATACATTTTACATTAGATACAGTACATTCCCTTGAGTAAATACCAATATTTACACATGCTATCAGGGACTGGATGTGAGACAGCCTTTTTGCTACAGTTGCACGATCCGGATCAGTCTTTTTAGTGTCAAATATAGAGTCATCGTTTCATTTTCCCGCAGCTTTTCCCCTCGTAGATCAGGCCCCGGCCCCTGGAGCTGTGGCCCCACTGGCCCTGCCCCCCGCCGCCGCCGCCACCGGAGGAGAAGGAGCCGCAGCCGTCTTGCGGGTGAGCGTGGCGAGGCGGCGGCGACCCGGAGAAGCTGGAGGGGGAGCGGCTACGTCCCTGCAGCGCCCCGCCGTCGCGGAACTCCTGGCGGGAGGGGGAGGAGCTGAGGGAGCGCTGCAGGGTGGAGGAGGAGCTGCGAGGGCGGGGAGGGGGGCTGAAGAGCATCCCGCTGCGGTCCTGCATCAGCTGGGTCAGGCTGGCCAGGAAGTCCGCGTCACTTGTGCTGCTGGCGCGCACTCTTAACCTCCGCCGTCTGGAGGGAAGAACAGAAAACACTTAACTAACACGTTCTGTACCATGATTTAGCTTTCATTCTCCTGTAGAGAAACACTACATAGGGGTGGGCGATATGACGACTTTAGATCGTGAAGGATTAGAGCGTGTAGACGATCTGCCAAAGTGCAGAGATCGTAAGATCGTCTAGGGCACATTCAACTACAGTTACTTTAGTTGACATTTTTATTTGACCCTTTTCAATCAGCTATTTAGTGGTTTGATATACTTAAATCCTGTTAAAATGACTGTTGAATAAAACAAACAGTAATGTCTTCATTGATATTTTACTTTCATGTTTACTAGGGTCGGGACTTTAACGCATTAATTACGATTAATTAATTACACAGAAATTAACGCATTTTAATCGCACTTATTAGCATTTTTTTTTTTTTTTTCTCACGTGTGTCTACGTGCGGTGCGCCCGCACGCGAGAGAGTCGGCAGTTTGAGAGGCTGACTGGCAGAGATGAGAGCTGGTGAAACGCTAGCATGGTTATTTAAAACACCATCTCTGATCTCTGCCTGCACATAGATACACAGACACGGGTGCACGCTAACTGTCCTGACTGTCCCTGAACATCACACAGGGACAACATGGAGCTGCCTGTGTGATTGGTTACTGAGTTTTATTAATGTTTACATCAGGCTGAGTTCAATAAATCAGTTTATGCTACTGTGATTTAAGTAGCCTAGTTAAATACTACAGTAATCATCATAGTGTATTGGAAGGAAAGACCATTTAATCTGTATGTATCAAATATCGATTAATGAATTAATCGATAATTTGCATCCCTAGTCTGTTGGTCTTGATTAAGTACCTTGAATGCTTAAGCTTATGTATTCAGTCATTCAATGGTATACTAAAATCCATGTGAAAAAAAAAATGCTTCTCACTGTTCTCAACTATTTATATGCGATTAAAATGCGATTAATTAATTACAAAGCCTCTAATTAATTCGATTAATTTTTTTAATCGAGTCCCAGCCCTAATGTTTACTGAAAGCTACCTTTTATGTTGCAAGAGTGGCTTTATCAGAGTGTTGTTACCTTTTAGTATGTTTACGTTGTTTGCACATATTGGCAAAACTGCAACTATTTAGATTAAAATCTGTTCAGAAAGGTTCTTTGGCCTAAACTGTCTGTTTTTCTTTTTTCAATTTAAGATCGTGATAAAATCGAAATCGTGATTTTATTTTTAAAAAATCGTGATATGATATTTTTGCCATATCGCCCACCCCTAACACTACAATTGTTAACTTTATACCATTTACGGTTCTTAATTTTAAATATAAATTCAGTATATTTAAATTCTTTGAATACTTCTCTGCCGCTCCTGTTATCTAAATGAAATATTGTCTACTGCTGTTAGTTCACATTAAAAGCATTCAGGTGGCTATTCTTGTAAAACAGACGCAGGAAATGCAATTTATTCGTATTTATATGCACTGACCCACTGACTGACTTAAAGGGATAGTTCAACATTTTTGGCAAATTCACCTATTGCCATAATCCCTATAGTCATAACAGTAGGTTCATTACCTTTAATTATCGGTGCATGTTGTTTTGAGATCCGCGGGGCATAGACATTACGACACATGGAGCAAATACTCTGAACTATTTGCACTTTTGAAATCACTCCGCCCAGCAGCCGTGTCTGGAATGTAGTTCTGGCTGCATTTCCCTCGAAAACAACTCGTAACTCGTAATGTTACATGATTATTTCATAGTGTGGTGAAGTGAATGTGCAGGTCACATCTTGTCCACCAGAGCGTTTTGGAGTTGTTGGATTGTGTATTTGATGAGTTTGATGAGGGACAGGGGACATGTACGATTTACCTCCATTGTGTTCATTGAGCAGCTCGCGTCTCTGCCCCGCTGATCTCAAAACAACATGCACCGATAATTACAGGTAATGAACCAACTCCTATGACTATAGGGATTATGGCAATAGGTGAATGTTGAACTATCCCTTTAAGGATGTTTGGCTGCAAACAGCAGCATTATAAGTTCATCTTTTGTTAGATCTTATTGTTATATTCTGACAAAGCAGCAGCTGGAGGTAGTGCTCTCCGTAACAATTACAACTTTAATCGTCCACTTCTGTTAAAACATCTGTACTGTGTGATCAACACTGCTCCCACCTGTTGTCCACACACGGACGGATCGGCGGTTTCCCAGGAGGCGGTCGAGGCAGAAACCTGCTCGTGAGCTGCTCTGGTACGAACGTGGCGCTCACGGGACGTGGGATCTTACTCTTACCACCGGACGAGGAGGACAGAGAGAGGGGGTCTTCTCCCGCGCAGTCGGACCTGGACCCGCGCTCCGAGGGGAGGCGGTCTCGGGGCAGAGCGCAGGGCAGGTTGTCACAGGACAGCGACGGCGAGGGCGAGTGGGTGGGCGAGCCGGGCACCGGGCTGCTCCAGCGGTGGCGCCTCTCTAAGAGGGGGTCCCGGCTCGGAGAGTCCAGGGGAGCGCCGGGCTCTCGCACCGGGATTCGGCTCAGTCTGGGCGACGAGGGCGAGTCTCTTCGCCGGAGGAAAGCCGGCGGCGGCGGCGGCGAGGAGGAGACGGTGACGGTGCTCTCCATGGCGCCTCCCGCGGCGTCGGCCTGGGGCTGCTGGTTCGGCTCCGAGGAGCGATCGGGCAGACCGGAGTCACTCTCTGGGTCTCTGTCGTTGGTCAGATGAGCCGCGTGGCCTTTTGCGGGACTTGGCACGGGAGCTAACTCCAACCTCCCTCCTTCCTTCAGTATCTCCTCCGGGACGCCCTCGGGTTTACCGGACGGCGCCTCCAGCGGTATCGCTTCGCTCTTCTCTTGAACAGGAGACTGTGGCCCACAGCTAGAGGACTGAGAGGAGTTTGATGGTCGTTAGCGTTGTTGATAAAATAATGAATAAAGTGAACTATCAACTAACAGGGACAAAACAAAAAGAACTTGGAAAAAGGGAGCAACACTGGAATTTACTTGTATATGTGTTTTGTAACTAAAACTTTTAAAGGGACAACGAGGAGTTTTGGAAAAGCAAAGTGTTTTCACACTACATTTATGAGCCTCCGCGCGCACCGTGAAATTCTTTGACCGGCGCAAGACGGACTCATGTTTTCATCCATCAAGAATTAAAGTCAGAGGTTCAAAGAGGTTCACATACCGTCGTAGTTCCAACCATAAACGGCGATTTGGCTGCGTTATTCTCATGATTCGCCACGAAGGAAACGCTGGTCGGCTCGACCAGCATTTCCGCCTCCACTAATAATAACAAAATAACGATAGAGACGGAACTATATATTTATTGAAAATGGGCCCATTAACAAGTGTGGGTAGCGGAGATTCATCCACATTAACGTGAGACTTTTTTATAACCGAATAGAAACTCCTCGTTGTCCCTTTAAAGGAGCTATATGTAAGAAATGTATGGCAAGTGAAATCACCCAAAATGTCACCAGAGACTAAGGAATCATGTTCATTTCAAAAACTGATCTAACTAACAACCATAGTACAGCCAGAATATTCGCATTTGATTTTGTGTGTTTGGCCTGTTGCGCCACCCACCGCTGTCTCCGAATCACGAAGTCAGTGGCATTTTGGCGTCCCGGTTGCCAGTTCCCACTGAGCTGCAGCTAAAGGCGTTGTGTATCATGTCTGACGTAACTAAAATTAAAAGAAACTCGCTATGACAAAAGCAGAAACAAGACCAGGATCTGCACAGGAGCTGCTGTTTGAAAGATGCAGACGGCTGAAAGCGAAGAAGAATTTGAGGACAGATGCCGAGTGGCTAATTTTCTCCTGGACACACACCTTTTAGGTTTTTGCACAGTAATCCGTTTTCCCAGTGCATGTTTACAGCTTTATCCGCTTCATTTTGTTCTATCATTGCATGGAAGCGGTTCTGGTGGCGTAGAGACTGTGTGAGTGAGTCTCGGGGTGCCACAGCCGCAAAGCTGGAGCAGGCCAGAGGTGAGGGTGTTGCTATCTGGCAACCTCCAGTCTGCAACACGCTGCAGTATTTTGAATTTGACTGCAGCAACAGTTTTGACCACAATCTTACATACAGCTCCTTTAAAGGGATAGTCCAACATTTTGGCAAGTTCTCCTATAACCATAATACCTATGTAGGTAGGTTCATTACCTTTAATAATCGGTGCATGTTGTTTTGAGATCGGCGGGGCAGAGACGTGGCCTGCTCAGCGAACACAATGGATGGACACTGTATTTTCACCTTTCCCTCATCAAATTCATCAAATACACAATCCAACAACTCCAAAATACTCTAGTGGACAAGTTGTGACCTGCACATTCACCACACTATGAAATAATCATGTAACATTGGGAGATGGAGTTGTTTTCGAGGCAAATGCAGCTGGAACTACATTCCAGACGGCTGCTGGGCGGAGTGATTTCAGAAGCGCAAAAAGTTCTGAGTATTTGCTTCGTGTGTCATAATGTTACAAAATGATACATGATTATTTCAACAACATGCACTGACAGTTAAGGATAATGAACCTACTGCTATGACAATAGGGATTATGGCAATAGATGGAACTGACTAAATGCAAAATGTGAAAATATCACTATCAATATGTTCTGTTATTAAATTATGAGACTGTTTCCACAAGACTTTCTTTGAGGATTGTGTAATAACAACATCTGTAACAACATCTATTGCACGTCTGCCCGTCCTGGGTGAGGGATCCCTCCTCTGTTGCTCACCCTGAGGTTTCTCCAATTTTTCCCTGTCAAAAGGGTTTTCCATGGAGTTTTTCCTCAGTTGATGTGAGGGTCTAAGGGCAGAGGATGTTGTTATGATGCCATGTAAAGCCCTTTGAGACAAACTGTTTGTAAAAACGGGCTATACAAATAAAATTGCCTTGCCTTGCCTTGCCTAATGAGACACATGTTAAGGGTTTTCCTTTTCACAGTGCTGCTCCAACTTCATATACAACAAAGCACACACAGTCTCTCCTACCTGGTCCATCTGAGGTCTTCCCATGATGACCGAGGGCATCTGTCCCAGCATGCCCGGTATCCTCCTGTGGCCCAGTAGCCACGTGCCGGGCATGGCCATCTGAGACAGGACGGGGCTGCTGGGCACGGCGGTGGACTGGCCATCCTGCGGCTCGGAGGAGTGGTTTTCAGTCTCTGCAGGCGTGTGCGCTCCCTGCTTGTCCTCGTGCCCCGGGGGGGCTTCTGCCGGGGGTTTGCTTCCTCCGGAGCCGCTGCCTTGCTCCAGCTCCAGCATCACCCACTCCTGAGAGTCTCCCTCCTGGGGCACAGGACTGAGGTTCACAGCCACGAAGCCGCTGCTCGCCGCGCCCTCTTCGGGGTCGGGCGTAGCCGTGGCCGAGTGGTCCTCGATGCAGGGGGGCGTCTGCTGCCCGCGGCCGCTCTCAGGGATGGAGTTCTCTCCCACCTGGGAAAGGACTGGCCGCTGTTTGCCCAGGCTGAAAGGAAACATTATGAGCATTAAAACCAGATTTTTCTTTTCTTTTTTTTGTCTTGTTTCGTTTTGATTAGTATCAAATAGGGATGTCACGATTATAGATTTTCTTGGTACGATTATTGTCAGAGAAATAATCACGGTGTTACGATTACCACGATTATTATGCATCAATACATTTCACAACACTATGAATGTGTAAAATCAAATAAAGTCCAAATATAATTACATTACTAATCTCTAGGACCAGTTATTAATCCCCAGCGGGAAGTGTTTGAAATATTTATGTCATTAATTGTCCTCTATACCAAATGTTTATGTTTATTCTAATCATTTTTTTCACAATACAAACGACACGCTAACATTTAAATTCCTACTAATTCAATGTTACTTTAGATAAATGGACCAGTATCTGTGCATTTACCTTTACTTTGGCGCACAACTTTAGATATGGTTCCAATATAATCTTTTTCAGAAAGTGACGGTATTTAGGAATCTTTACGATCAATTAATTGTGGCGTTTAATACCACGATTAATTGTGAAAACAAGTAATCGTGACATCCCTAGTATCAAATACTGACTAGGCCTCGAGGAAGCGTTCGATGGTGGGCTTGGGTTCGGGCGCGAGCCTCTTTTCGAACGCCAAGCTCTGGCTGTGTCTCATCCTCCGGAGCAGCGGCGCAGCCCGTTCCAGGAACATGGTTTCCGAACGCACCCGTCTGGGAGAGCTCTGCATGGAGCCGGTGTTGGGGCTCTGGTTCCCCTGGTTCTGACTGTGCTCATCCTCGCTCACCACCTGAGGGAAACACATGAGAGGCCCAGAAACTGAAATGCTGCATTTTGTATCCTCCAAATTTCATGGTGAAGCCCAATGGCGCTCTACTAAAGGTCAGGGGTTACTGAGGTCTTTTCAATTATCATATCTCGAGGCAGAGCGGCTCTAGCCTTAAATCTAAATTAATGTAAAAACTTCATCATGGTGTATTCATGACTCTTGGCTAGTTTTGTGCAGGAATGGCAGATGGAATCGCGGAATTGGCCAATTAAAACAAAATCTATTTTTAACGTGGAATTTGACATAATTTGACTGAAATGCTGTTTTCATGTGCAAGAGGAACGTACCATATGTCTGGGGAAAATTGCACAGAGGGAAGCAAATCTGGGTGGCACCGTCTACTTGAAGTACTTATAGTGCAGTGTTATGTTGCACCATGCAGTATTTGTTCTTAAGGTATGGAGGAAAAGTGTTGTTTGTTTGTTACCTCAATAACTAAGTAATTTCTATTTAATTTGTGTACATTTTAGTCATTAACATTAAAAACACACTCTTTTTGGTAGTAAAGTAAGAGTAAAAGGTAAAAAATGGAATTCCCAAGAATTAAAACTGAAAAAACTGAATTTGGGAACAAATAAAATGGGTTTTACAAGGCCCTAAACATCCACTGCTCCGAGAGAAGCAGCTACACATCATTATTATTATTACAGCAGTAGGTGAGGACAATATACCGAGCGAACAGTAAATTACATCGCCCTGACCTTCCTGATCATCTGCGGAGCGTGTTTATGGTTGCGGTTGCGGTCCATCTCTTCCCATACATCTCCACCAGGGGTGGTCGGGGTGAGGATGGGGGGGCAGTTGTCAGCATCACTGAGGCGCTCCCCTTGCAGGACATCCTCGGTGTTCTCCCGCTGCAGCTCGCCTGGCAGCACCGAGGCGTTGGCCATGCTGTGGAGAAGAGAAGGGAGGGGAGGGAGGGGAAGGGAAGGGAAGGGAAGGTCACCCTGCAGCTCGTTCGTTTCCACAGCACAATTTAGAGTAGTTGATTTCTGAGGGATCCATGACTGTGCAGATTCCCGGTCTAAAAAAAGCTGCAGCTATATATCTGAATGCACGTTCAGTACCAATGTGAGGGGAGTTTGAACGGCACAAGTGACACTGCAACTTTATGTCTCAAGAAAACCTGAATACTAAGCAGTGATATGTTAATAATGATAGAGCTTTCTTTTAGCCGTACGCACCCCAAGTACGCTGGTGTGAGGCGAGTGAGCTGCTGAGCGGTGGTTGCGGCGGCAGTGATGGTCAGCACGTCTTCTGAATCACATTTCTCCCAGTCGTACGGGTCATTCTCCAGCACGTTGTGACTCTTCATGGCATTGTCAAACACTGACATCAAGAGCTGTCGCAAACAACAACAACAAAAGAAACGATCAGGACATCTGGAGAGAAATAAACAGCGTGTACAAAATGTGCTAAACAAGAGATTGCTGACCTGATAGTCGGGTTTAGTGAAATAGTCCAAGGTCAAGATGTGATCCAGGAAAGTACTGAACTCTGAGGGGAGGTGCTTCAACATGAGTTTGTGGTCATATGTATCTTTAAGATTTCCTACTTGTTCCTGAGAGCAGAGAGAGACAAAGTTAAGAAATTGGGTGGTGTACACACTCACAGAAACACAGATGTTGTAAATGAAAAAAGTCTGCAGTGTAAACAGTATTATATAGACACGTACTTTGTCTTTAATTTTCCTCCAGGGAAGTTGACCGACCATGAATTCAACCAGCATGTAGAAGAGGGACCACAGGTCGTCATGACGGCCCATTTCCTGCAGATTCAGACATGCAAGAGTGAGGAGGCAAGTACATGGGGAGTGACTAAAAAACACCACTGCGCTATGAGAATATGTATTTGGCATCGAACTCACCTTATTCTTATGGGCATTGATAGAAGCGTATCGCACAGTTCCTCTAAAGCCTGCCACAGGACGAGGCTGAGAGATGAGGAGGAGAGAGAGAATCACTGAAACACAAACTCTTTGTCCTGTACAGAAGATCTGTTTGGTGTTTCATTATTTTTTAGATGTTTACACGTTGATGTCACATGAGGGTTATTGAGTTCACCAGAAATGTTCAAGGGTCAGACTGCAATCACTGAATCGTTGTTGGTTAAAGATGGTGTGAAATGTGAATTTTGTGCTCTGGATTTGAAGACATCCTATCATGTGGCTGACTCCCTCCAGCTAACAGGCCGACAGTTGTTCATCTGCATATCCAATCCAATCTAATCCAATTTTATTCATATAGCATCACACAAGGTTTCCAAAGTGCTGCACAGCAAGATAAAAATAAATAAATAACACAACAGAAGCACAATAAAACAATGGACACAATAAGATAAAATAAAATAAGATAAAACAAAAATAAAATCAATGAGATAAAAGGAGATAAATATAATAATAATATAATAATATCACCATAAAGCCAGTATTTATCACAATATAAATAAAGAGTAACAAGTAAAGGAACATTTACACAACAAATTATCTTTTGGGATCCATTTTTGTCAAACGCCAAATATCTTAACAGTCGACAAGGAACAGCTTTTTCATGGGATAAGAATTTGTAGGATGTTTGACTATAGAAGCTAAAACAATGCTTGCAGGAAGCTGGCGCAGAGTACTTACTGGACGGACTTCCTGGCTGGAGTTGGTAAACTGACGGGCCAGACCGAAATCGAGCATATAGCAGCATCTGCAGGTACTGGCTAGTCTGCCCATCGCAAAGTTAGACTGGACGGAGAAACATAAACAAGTTCAACTTAAAGAGCAAAGAACCGACAGGCAATCACAAATAATTTACGAACCATGAAGCGGTTTGGGGTTCAACTTACTGGTTTAATGTCACGGTGCAGAAAGCCGACGGAGTGGATGCTTTCAATGGCCTCTAAGATCTGCTTGCCGAGTCTCAAGGTTGTGGAGACAGAAAACGTGCCACGGGTCATGGTTCTGCGCAAATCTGCCAGATTCCTCCCCTTCAAACAGGAAGTAGGACGTCACATTCATGATGCAGATGCAGAGTGACATGGTATCACCAGAAGCAAAGAAAATACTTGACCACAACAACAAAAAAAACTACCTGGAGCTCCATCACCACGTAGTTGAAGCGGTCGTTCCTGCCGCAGCCCACAAAGCGACACACGTGATCTTTGCCTGTCAAAAAATGGACATTCATATTTATCACTACAGACGGCCTTTATGATCATAACAGACAAGATATACCCCATATTTGTACATCTCTCAGTAGTAATGTTTGTTGATATCACTCCATAAACAATTATTAGGTTATATATGCATGTGTGATATCATAGCTGTAATAGTATGGATTAACTGATTTTGTGAAATATAAAAACCACTATGAGAATACTTCAGCATCAGCTGTCCAACACTACTTGCATGATAAGAAAATGCATTAATCTTAATGAAACAGCATTATACAGTAAATGCCACATATTTAATTCAGGGTCCCTGTAGCATTCAGCAAATGATTGTGTTGACTAATTCAACACCCAACAGAGACAATTTAGTAACTTTAGCATGGTGGTCATAAAGTAAAGGATGACAGAAAAACAATATGCAAGACGGTTTATTAAAACCATTAATTTATCTATGTTATTATCTATGTCATGTCTCGTTGGTTCTGCTCAGCTCAAAAGAACAACAACTCTTGATATAGCAAATCAGTTCAAGTGATAAAATCCCAAAACTTCACATATGGCTCAACAATTCAAGAAATTATTATTCCATTAACGACTTCCTAAAATTGACACAAGTCAGTGATAATTTGATGCACTTAATAGCAACTGCAGCCAGCAGTAAATGGTCTGATAGTGCTGACAGGACCTCCAGAGGAAAGGACGGAGCAGCCTCCTGCAGCACAATCCACTGTCACAGCAATCCAGCTTTTAGTCTATAGATATACGATATCTCTTGACAGACAGCCTGCAATCGGATCCAAAAATACCCTATAACTGACATTACTGACTCTGACTATGTCACCAACGTGCTCGACAGCATCACTCACCCTGAAGCTTCTTCAGCACAGCTACCTCCATCTTCAACACCTGTTTGGGTTGCTGAGCAGACTCCACCTTCAGGGCGACGGTGGCCTGGCTCAGCTGATCCAGGACCTCGTAGATCTCCCCGAACCCACCTCCACCTATCTTCCTCGACTGGTGGGAGGAAGAGAGAGGGATGATCATTCATTATTATTATTATCAACCCCCCCCCCCCCAAAAAAAACACAGATGTTGGATAAATCACAGATCTTGATTCAGCTTTCTGAGTTTTTAGTGAAATGATGACCACCACTCACCACTTTCCATCGGTCCCTGACCACGTCTGCCACTGACAGGATGTCTGTGTGCTCTCCAGCCCCACTCATCCTGAGTGCTCTCAGCTACAGCAGCCTGCACCTGGCATCAGTGGCGCGAGACCCTCACTGAAATAAAAAAACACGGGGGAACACGTTGTAAATCACACTTCGGTTTTCTACGTATATAATCATCCCCATAATGTGCTATCGATTCACATCCAGGCTTCGAACGCACTCGTTGACCCTTTCTTAAGTAAATGCTGTCTCATATGTACTTACTTGTATGGTTTGTGTATATTCATATAAAATGTGTTTTTAATGGCAATTGTAACTTATGGTTAAATACTGTACAATGCACTTCCTCCCATTCTTTATCTGTCCTCTAATTTTCTCAACTGTCATATGGACTACATGACTGAAATAAAGAATTATATACGGTATGTATATATATATATATTTATTTACAATGGACTTGCATAGTGGCAAGGCAATTTTATTTGTATAGCCCATTTTTTTACAAACAGTTTGTCTCAATGGGCTTTACATAGCATCATTACAACATCCTCTGCCCTTAGACCCTGACTTCAACTGAGGAAAAACTCCCAAGAAAATCCTTTTATCAGGGGAAGAATTGGAGAAACCTCAGGGTGAGCAACAGAGGAGGGATCCCTCACCCGGGACGGACAGACGTGCAATAGATGTAAGGAAAACAGTTTACAACATGGAATATGGGAAAACATGGCAATGGAAATCGATCAGTTGGAATAGTGATAGAGCAAACACATTTTAAAGGTTAATAATTAGCCACACCTCACGTCTCCCAAAAAGCCTGGTAGAAGATGCTAACCTATAGCTAGCTGGTGCTGGTGTTCCCTAAAAAAATAAAATAAAAACACACACACAGCAGCAGCAGCCACTAGCATCGTGTGGTTTGTTTTGACTCTGTGCCAAAAACACAACCGCAGCGGTTATCGCAGGTAAATACATATATATCTGGAGGACAACCAGCTCGTCGGTGAATCTGAATTAGCTGTCACGAAGCTAAAACCTCCATGGTTGACCACCGCCGCACCGTGTTCAACGCGGCGGCGGCAGCGGCGGTGGTTGTTGTTCCCCGTGTAGCAACATGCTAACTGAATAGCATGTTTACTAACGGTAACCTCCTCCTTCTCTCTCTCACCTCGCTTCGTTGTTGCACCAGTGCGGTCACAGTTGTGGTGTGAAATCCAAGCGGCCCCCATGATGCTGCTGCTGCTGCTCCCATGTGATGATGTGATGTGACAGGAGGGCCAGGTCATTCACTCATTCATTCACTCATTGGAGGCGGTTGTTGTGTTTGTATCCGAGGTGAAGTAACGGTAACGGACCATAGCTGCTGCTGCTAACTAACGGTCGGGTCGCTAGCTACGGTTAGCCGGCTACTAGCCTGCTAGCATCCTGCTATGCTAACGGTTGGTTGGCTGCGGACAGACGAGATGGGATGAGACGCCCCGTGCTCTGGCTCAGCAGCGGTGACGTCACGTGTGCTGCGTTTGAAGACCAGTCGGAACTCGGATTTTTTACGACCGACCTCCTACTTGTGGAAAAAAAAAAGTGCAACTGAACGACGCCTCAAGTTGGACCTCTCCCACTCGGGGAAAGTCTACCCCCGACTTCTTCGAGAATCAGTTGTCGGACGTCACACAACAATCTGCTGCACCCGTGCACAAACACACTGTCAATGGTAAAACATCATTAAATCATTAAAATACATATAAATGGCAAAATACATTAAACGTTCTCTTTATTTGTACCTTTTGTAATGTTTTTAGGCCTTACGTGAAAAACGTTTTTTGAATGGCCGGTCCGCCATGTTTTTGGTTATTCTGACACGCTTTGAAGTCGGAAAATCGGAGTTTTCAACTCGAGAGATTCCTAGTTCCGAGTTGTCCTGAACGCAGCATAAACTCCCGCATCCTCCCTCCTCCTCCGCTGCACCGACGATGAGGAGCAGCAGCAGCAGCAGCAGTACCGACTTCACAGAGACACTAAATATTAATATTCTGCATATAACACACACACACACAGCACAGGGCCGTGCCGCGTCCACAGGTCACCAAGTGTTTAGTCAGTATTTGCATTGATAAATAAAAGCAAATTGCGTAGCAGTGAAATTTGGTGTGCACACACACCTGTCTACACAGTCATGGTACTCACATCTCATGCAACTAGAGAGAAAGTTTATTCATGACCTTGAAACTGAAGCTTGACAAAAATGAAGATTTACTGCAAGTCTCGCACAAGACACTATTATGCTGCCTTCACGGTACAGTGTTTATGCTGTATTTATGAGCAGCCATGGCGGATCACTGGGAGTATCAGTTATCTGACTTATATCCAGTGTGTTTATTTCCTCAATGTTAATCAATGTCATTTCTAATATAGGTGCTATAATTGATATAGGGTATGTTTTTTTGTGTTAACCCATGTTGAATAGGCCTACAAGCGTAAATACTATTTTCTTCCATCTTTTAACATTGGGGATGGTTACATACATAGTTGTCTTGTAGGAACAGATGTAAACTTACATAAAACAGGAAGCATAATGTTGCCATTGATTCTGAAACTATAACACAGGCCCATTTTTTTTCCCTTTTTTTAACGTATCCATGATTGTCTTTTAATTACCTGATGTGTTTTTCATAAGTATGATTGAATACATTGATAACTGTCAATTAGTAATTGCTCTAACACAACAGAATATTTAGAAATGTAGTTATTTCCAGGCAGGCTTTGTTATTCCTGTCCCACATGTCTACTGTTATTCATAACCCTGAGGTCATGATTACGTAATGAGGTCTACCTTTTTTTTTTCTTGAGTGAATGCCAGTGTTTTTCTATTGTAGTCGGATGGAGCCAGTCAACACACACACACGCACGCATGCACACACCCTTATTCCTGACATGACCAAACCAGAAAGTCTCTTCACATTTGCATTGCACTGAGATTTTTCCCCAAGAAAAAAACATCAGGTACAGCCCATGCAGGAGCACAGCTCTGCCAGTATCCTTATATGTGATGACCATTGCCTTAAAGCAGAAGTAAGCAATCCGGTCGTTTTGGCACTGATTTCGTAGATGTTTTGATTGAGAACTCACTAAAGTTTGATGGATGAAAAGTGTGATATTTCCATTAAAAAGACAAACATTGTCAATTTATTATTTTCATCCAAGTGTTGATATCAACCATTTCAAAGTAAGGCTCTTCCTCATTCATGTGGATTATCACTGAGACTTTGATGCCGGTCACTAAACTATTTGCAAAGAACGTGTTAGGAGCGCACACCAGAATTGAAGAGGAGCTGACAGCCGGAACAAAAGCAGTGAAGGAAGAAAAAAGCAGTCGCTCAACTCATAGCCTTGATGTAGAACAGAGGTGTCAAACTCATTTTAGTTCAGGGGCCAAATTAAGTGCAATGTGATCTCAAGTGGGCCGGACTGGTAAAATAGTAGCATAATATCCTATAAATAATAAGAACTCTAAACTTTTCTCTTTGTTTTAGTGCAAAGAAGCGCATTATTAAGATGTTTACATTGCAGAACTATCCTATTACAAAACATATTATGACCAACCTGAAATTTCTTGAGGAAAATACATGCAATTTCAACAACATAATGTCTCTCTCTTCTATGTAATTTTTAAATCTGGTAAATTCATCCCGCGGGCCGGATTGGACCCTCTGGCGGGCCGGTTTTGGTCCGCGGGCCACATGTTTGACAACCCTGATGTAGAAAAAATACATGTGTGAGGTCGACCTGTGTGAGGTTGAAACGTCAGTCCTTTTTTAATAAATTATATATATTTTTTCTACATCAAGGCAATGAGTTGAGCAACTGCTTTTTTCTTCCTTCACTAAATTATTTGCAACAGAAATGTAAAAATCCAAAATGTTAAAAATAAATAAATACATCTACAATAGGCTACATGTCCTTATATATGACATTTACATGTGAATTATAATCCTCCTCGTAATCATTACCATACTGTGGTAGGCAGCTATATATAGAATAAACTTTAACTCAGTGTTGCACTTTGATTAAAAAGTCACAAAGGTCAAAGGTCACAGTGGTATTTTTTTGTGTGCAGAGTTTGGATTCACACACACAAGCACACAGTGTTTATTTAAAAGGCGAACACCAAGTCTTTGAGTTTCACAGTTTGCAAGTCCAAAAGTAAATGAATAAACAAAAATACAAAGATTTAACTGTTTTATTTTTCTAAATGCACTCGCAAAGTCAAACAAGCAATGATATAATCACATTATAAGTTATATAAACTGTCTTGTAATGTATAGTAGTTGTGTCTTTAATTAGCAGAGGGTCGACACCCCTGCAGGGCTGAGTTACCATGATCCTGCGGCCCTCGACCCACCACTCACTCACCCACTCACTCACCCACTAACAACAACTGTTTCCGTGTGTCGAGCTCTAGACTGTGAGACTCCGCTTTCCGGTGCAGCCATGGCAGCAAAACAAACGTACACGGATACAGCGATGGGAGTGGCCAGACAATCGGATTGGATAACAGGATGTCGAGTTGCGCTGTTTTGGGGTGAGGCGGGTGCGTTGCGTTGCGTTGCGTTGCGTTTGGGGGGGCCGGGGCGCAACAACTTTCTGCGTGTTTGCGCAGTTTGGCGGCGCTGCTGCACAACAACACGCTGCGGATGGACCGAAGCTGCGACCTTTCGACCGGCGGCTGCGGTGCTGAAACCTGCGGAAACGACCCAGCAGCACCGAGCACCGATGCACGGCGGCGTTTTCACACTTCCACCGTCCGTGTCTGTGTGTGTGCGTATGTGTGCATGCGTGTTAGTGTGTTAGTGTGTGTGTGCTCTCTTTTTTTTTTTTTTTTTTTGACTCGCTGATGCGGGGAAAGAAAGTTGTGGACATGTTTTCCTTTTCCTGGAAGTGCACGGCTTTACGGACACACTGTGCAACATTGTAACCGCGGCGGTGTAATTAATTATTATTAGATAAGTGCTCGATCGCGTTGCGTGCAGACTTTGGAGGATATAGTAGTAAGAGGAGGAGGACTATAGCCTATATTTTGATTGTGTCTAAAAAAAAAAAAAAAAAAAAAAAAGCCGCCTCGTTCGCCATATTGTGCGCAGCAGCAGCAGCAGCAGCAGCAGCGAGCGAAACTCGAGGGGGAAAGTTAGTTGTCAAAGAGTTATGACATTTGCTGCGCACACACAGTCCCTCCATGGAGCTGCATGCAGTCGACTTTGATCGAAACCACAGCGACTCCACGGAGCTGGTCATGGAGAGCTGCGTGCACCACTGATCAGGTACAAACACACACTATAAAACTAACTGCTGCCTTCTTTTTATTTCTAACTTAACTTACTGCTGTTCGGAGATCTGCTGTTATGTTATTGCCTAACCGCACCGCACTCTGCTCTTCGGGCGCTTCCTTATTGCTGATTTTTTTTTTTTTTTTTTTAAACATAACATCACTGTTATGGCAGTGGCTATCGCTCGGGTGATTGCACGATCGAGCCCCTTCGTTTCCTGTATTTCTTGTTATGCCAAATGGCAGCTTGAACTGTAAGCGCCTCCTTGTTGCTTGTATGTATGTGTGTGTGTGTGTATATGTGTGTGTTTGGGAAGCCGTTTCCAAAACTTCTGCTTAAATAACGTCCCCTTCTGACTTCTGCACGCACATGGACGTTAAATAACCCGAAATATATACACATATAGGCTATATATATATAGGCTATATCCCTTTTCAATGCCTGTGTGCTCACTTCCCACCATTAATCTCTCCTCCTCCTCTGATTGGGCTACTTTTGCTGGTGTTAGGCCTCAGTTGTTTCCTCTTTGCTGCAGACAGACGAGTGAGACTGAGCACAGACCTCGACAAAAAAAACTTTGTCTGCTTGTCGTCAGAGAAAAAGAAAGTGTCTAATCCCTCCTTTTATCTCACAAGGTCCGGCAGCCCTCTCCCCCAAAAAAAGAGGATGAGAAGAATGGACAACAATCCTCAGATCTGAGTCTGGACGGAGGGTTGCGTGTCCCCTCACCACCACCACCACCACCAACCCCCACCCTGCACTTTTCCTTTGGGATTTATATTTCCTCCCAAATACCTCTGTATACACAATTAAACAAAGAATTTCTCCACCACAGGCCGTGGAAACACACTAACTCCGTTCTGTTGTTTTTGCACACTCAGTGATCAAGGCTGAGTACATTAGCACAACATTAGTATGAGTCTTCCTCCTCAAGTTAATACTGACAAGAGCGGCAAGCACCGGGCTGCAGCCATGAAGGAGCCCGTGCAGCAGCATTCGGGGGAGGTTTATTATGGTATGGGGCCTCCGGCGCTAGAGTCGAGCCACAGCGACTCTTCCAGCAGCTCTGGTGTTTATAACCCAGAGAAAGGCCCCCAGAACGTAGCGGCGGCGCACTATCAGCAGGCCGCTCCGGTAAAGTGGATGCAGCAGGACTCCATGCAGGCCCCCGGCTGGTCTCAGGAAGCCCCCGTCTCGGCCTGGGGGCAGAACTTTGGCCCCTACATGGGCGGCGTGAACGTCAGGAGTCAGATGGTGTTTCATAAAGGCGCGCACGAAGGCGTGGCTCTGCCGATGGGGGCGGAAAACCAGCTGCCGGGGGCGCCCGTTCAGGTTTATAGAGACGCCGGCCAGAGTCAAGCTCAACAGCAGGGGAGGGGGCTGGAGTGGGAGCAGCACGGCCCCGCCGCCATGCACCCGGCTCAGCTGCAGGCCTATCAGCACGGCCACAAAGGCGTGGAGATCCAGGGTCAGCCCCACGTGGCCCCCCACGCCTTACCGGCGCCCATGCTGCAGCCCTTCCAGGCCACGTTCAGGCCCGGCAAGCAGCAGTTCTCGTCCGGTTATTACCCCGTTTTTCCGGGAAACAAGGCGATGCCCAACCTGGCCTACGGCGAGCCGCCGCCGCCGCCGCAGAGCCAACAGCAGCAACAACAGCTGCTTCACCAGATGCAGCAGCAACAATTGCACCAACAACAGTTACAGCAGCAGCAGCAGCATCATCTGAAACTGCAGCAACAGCAGCAACAACAGCAGCAGCAGCAGCAACATTTACAGCACCAGCAAATTCAACAGCAACAAATGCAACAGCAACAACAACTGCAGCAGATGCAGCAGCAGTATCACCAGCAGCAGCTACAGGAGCGACAGCAACAAATCCAACAAATGCAGCAGCAGCAGCAGCAGCAGCAGCAGCAACTACAGCAACAAAATGTGCAGCAGCAGGAAACAACACAACTACAGGTGCCGCAAAAACAGCAGCCGAGCCAGAACTTTGCAGCCTACCAGTCTCCTGAGCCGTGTCCACCTGACATGGGCTCAAAGAAGGAAGACGGCCAGGCGGTGGAGCTGCAGCAGCAGCAGCAGCAGCAGCAGGACCCGGGGGCTCAGACCTGCGACGTGTCAGCGGTACCCGATCCGTGTCCCGAAAAGGTCGGTGCAAATCCAGCAGAGAGCTCAGATGCACAGCCGGCAACGGCGGCAGCGACGGCTGCAGCGACGGCTGCGGCCCCTCGGCGTTCGCGGCGCCTTTCCAGAGAGGGACAGTCCCCACTGGGTCCCCCTTCCACCAACATCTGGTCTCAGGCCTCCAAAGAGCCTCCGCCGCCACCGCCATCCCATAACGGAGTAGCAGCAGGCGGACAGAAGGGAGGGGAGAGCCAAGTGACGACGGGAGGGGTCATCCAGATCAACAGTCGGAGGAGGAGAGCGTCCAAGGAGATCAACCTGGAGACGCTGGCACACACGGCAGCAGAGAGGCAGAAGATCCTCAAGGTTAACAACTACCTTCTTATTCTGGGGCTGCGGCCTGTTGCAGCTTTATTTATGGTCATTTTGCAGCAGAACAGCTTTTTTAAAAATATATATTAGCCGTATTTGAGGGAGGTTGTCCAGGGTGGGAGAAAAAATCGATTCACATAAATGTCGCAATATCTTTTTGGAGGATTTTTAAATCGATTTTTAAATATTGTGCAATGTGCATTTGTTCGCCTTTTTTACATACAGAGAGTACAGGTTTTGAAAAGGGTTTAAGTTCACTTTATAATGGAGTATGTTCATTTATAGGCTCCTACAGTATTTGTGTGCAGATAAATGTTAAAAATGCTAAAGACTAAAAATCGAGAGAATCGGGAATATCGTAGAATCGCAATTTAAATCGAATCGCCATCCAAAAAATCGTAGAAGAATCGAATCGGGAGAAAAGCATATCGTCCCAGCCCTAGTGGCTAGTGTGTGTGTGTGTGTTTGTGTGTGTGAAAGCAAATTCTCAAATCTGGTGAAGTTGGTAGCAGCTGTACAAAGAGGAAGAACCGTGTTTCTATGCAGAACTTCCCCATGGTTTACAAAATCCTCGTCTTGGGTCTGTTTACTCGATTCCTACAGCTGTCGCGCCTCAACTATAGCAGTCAGTCTGTGTGTGTGTGTCTGTGTGTGTGTGTCTTGGTGTGCACAGTCGGTCCAGACGGCACGTTGTCATGCACCGATGTACCAGTGCAACCTGACAGACAAACGGCTAATCTTGAACATCCCACTTTTAGGTATTATACCAATTGTTCATTTTATAGCAGCGAGAAAGTTGATACCCTCAGCCTTGTTATTCAGGATTTATACTGTTTACATTCTCAGCGGCACACCCACTGCAACAAGCTTCTTTATTTTCTCTTTAGCAGCTTCGTCATACATGCACTCAACACAAAGTTAAACCGAGTTTTTCCGTCCTTTTTTTTTGTTTTCTTCTCAGTGCAGGGGTGTTCAGCAGCGCTCTGCCCTCGGGGGGCCACCGGGCCTGATCGTAGAGTTTTTTGTTTTTTTGTTTTCTTGACGTTGTGCAGAGTTGTGCATGCTGGATACAGTTGGAGCAGCTGCATGTCCGCACACCTCCACATTCCTCAGGCTCTTTCCCAGTCATTCAGCAGAGCTAGGGAGGGGCCGAGCTGTCAACCTGCACACTCACACTCCTCAAACTCAACTCAACACACACACACACACACACACACACACCAAACAGGTTTTGATATGGCTATTCAGAAAACCAGAGGTGTTGTGTTGCGGTTGGCAAACAGGATGTTTGCGGGTTAGGAGGAAAGGAGATTCACATGTCTCAGCTGAGGAGCTTCAATTTGCCTGAAGAGCAACTCATAAAAGTGATTTATATCTTTTCACTGCCACGAGTGGAGTTTAGGATTAATGCAGGTATCGTCTTGATCTGAGATGCCAGGGTTACACATGCACACAAACATCTCTTGAATAGAAATATGGTGATAAGAAAATGTGATGATTTGCTTATGTTGTGAAATTCAACTTTATGTCCAGTGAATTCAGCATTTATAGTGAAGAAGGTGAAAATTTGTTGCCAATGTTTGCATTTAAAGCAGAAGTAAGCGATCCGGTCGTTTTGGCTAATGCTGCGTTCCAGGCAGGCTTTTGAAACCGTAAATTACAGCTTTAAGTCACAACTTACGACTTTGTAGCAGGCAACCCGTGTTTTTCCGACCTGTTTTAACTGTGAAAGTCACTATAACGGCCACTCGTAACTTCTGACCCGTGAACTCGTACCAGATCGAACTGGTCCTCGTCCCTACTTCACCACGTTCAGGCGCATCCCTTGGCTGCACACACAGCCCTTCATGCCGTTCTCTCTCCTCATTGGATAAAACTTGTAGGATACGAGAAAAGTTTTCTCCTCGGCTCAGAGCAGAGCAGAGTGACTGACAGACCCGTGTTTCGGTCCAAACACTCTATGTAAGTGATTGCTGTCGGAAGATAGAACTATTTAAGACTTATATTAACACAAGAATATCGCTTACTTCTGCTTTAAGTTTCTAAAGCAACGCATGTGCAACATTTTACAGTTTTTCTTTGTTATTGAATGAATGTCTTTTCTTTTTTTTGGTTTCTAGTTTGAATAATTAATCACAATATCAAAAAACCTATAGAAGTTATTAATAATATACAGCGTGTGAATTTGAATGAAGATGAAAATGAATGTTGTAGGTGATCTGAAAATGAGCCATTGTGTGTAGACGACCATGCGGACTCACCCCATCTTCCTCTTTCTCTATATCTCAATCCCTTTTCCATTTCCCTGCTACTTCCCCAATCTCCCTGTGATGCTCTCGTTTCTCCTCATCCTCCCACCTTCTCCTCTTTTCTTTCCGCTCTCTCTTGTTGTCGTTGCCTCAGCAGGAAGACGGCCCGTCGGGCAGACAGGCCACCATGGTGCCTCTGGTCATCCCCGTGTCCGTGCCGGTGCACAGGAGCCAGGTAGACCCTCAGGGCGGCTGGGCTCAGGGACGGCTCGGCCAGGGCGGCGAGAGACCCGCGGGGCAGCAGTCCGACCGCAAACCCTCCGTCATCGTGGCCCGCCGGCGATCGCTCAGAAACTCCATGACTGAGAGTTTTGGTCAGGTTAGCTCAACGAAGCCCGAACCCAGCCAGGCTGAAGTCAGTGGTAGCAGCTGCTTTATCAACAATAAATAACACTAATCCCCACCTAGTTACACCTCAAAAGGAGGTCGCATTGTCTTGGGTCCTTTGATATTTTAGAAAATATCCACTGAGGAGCATCAGATCTGCTGCTGAGGCTCTGACTAATAACTGGTATGTAGGGTGTGGATTAGACGATAGTGTGACTCACCAACTTTTTACCAAAGTTTGACCAAAATTTTGTTACACTACTGTTTCCAAACTAGGTTAACGGTGAAGCTCGATTTAGCAATAGAACCTGATACTTTAATATATACAGTGGGTAAAATAAGTATTAGATCCACTGCTGTGTTTTTAAGTTTGCTCCCCGACAAAGAAATGGACAGACTATAGTTTATTTTACAAAAAGAGACAGAATATCAACTAAACATCCAAAAATAATATCATTATATAAAAGGTTATACATGTTTAGTTTAGTTTATTTAGTTTATAACAGGACAGCGTGCTGTGACATTAATTATTCAAAGAAATAACAAGATGGCTGCACCAGATTTAGTGAGAACGCTAATTTCCATCTGTAGTCCTTGACATTAAGACAGACATCATAAATAGACTATAAGTGCAGGTTGAAATGCACACTTCAGGATACATTGATAACAGCAATCATAAGACTAAAGATTTTTTTAAGAAAAGAAAAAACAGTCATCATGATTAAATTACAAAGTGCAATTTCAGATATGGTAAATACAGGTGCCCATCACCTAAAACCGGGAGGTACACACTGCACAGTGCATAATGCATTAAATCTAACAAGTTTCTGCTACAGTTTCCTTATGGAGGTACATTAAATACAAGGATCCTCACAATTAGAAAATTTACATAAAGTGCACAATATTGTTCAGAGCATTGAAAATAGTATTAATACGTATGACTTCACATTAAGTGCTCATATTGTAAACACAGGTTACAAATTAATTTACATTTGATCAAGTGAAAAAAGGGGAAAAATCAGTAGGGGATCAAATACTCATTTTTCACACTGTATACAGGTGCTGTATATGTTTTTCTGCAATCAGAAAACATCTAATGAGAAATGTGACAGTGTTTGTGGGTCTAACATGTTTGTCTAGTTTTACAATAAGACATTATGACCAGTGACAGTTTAGCGTAAGGTGTTTTATTCCAGGTATCTGCATCCTGCACTTACTGAGCACTTTATGAGGAACACTGGGTGTTGTATAGTTTCACTTTTCTGCTTCTGCTCTTCATGTCATTGACTTAAACAAACAAGAGATTCTGCTCCACGTTGACAAGACAGCATCATGTAATTTCTGCAGATTTGTCAACCATACATTCTTGTCTCCAGCCTCCTGGAAACCCTAAGCTGCTCTGTTCAGACCATAAAGACGGTGGTCAGTATTACTCAGACAGGCTGTAGCAGTCAAACCGTAATTGACTGCTATTAAATGGTTCAAAGTGTGCCAAAAAAACCAGCAGCAGCAGCACCAGCCTGTCTCTTCCATCTGTGTCTCCAACTGACCAGAGTTATAGTGAGTCAGCCTCAGATTTCTGTTCTTGTCAGTTGTCGTAGTGATCGTTGTGTGTGTGTGCGAGATCCCAGGAGCTTCAGACTGTCCTGTGTAGCAACAACAACCAAAGACACTGAGATTTGTTGCTGTTTTTCATTCATTACACTGCTTGCATGTGATTGGCTGATTAGATAATTGCACAAATAAGCAGATACACAAGTGTTCCTAATAAAGCGTTCAGCGTATAAGCGTTCAGTCCTGGTTGTTTTGGTTGTTTCTGCAAATGAAATACACCACAGAATTAGGTTAGTTATATAAATACATTGCATTTCCTGTTACGGCTTCACAATAAAAGCCCCTTATGTTTGAGAAGAGTGAGAAGCAGCAGTAAGAAAAGTTTAGTTTGAGAGTTATTTACATAGAGTTACACACAGGGACTAATTTGCTATGTGTCAGAATTAGGGATGTCACAATTACTTGTTTTCACAATTAATCGCGGTATTAAATGCCACAATTAATTTATCATAAAGATTCCTAAATACCGTCACTTTCCAAAAAAGATTATGTTGGAACCATATCAACAGATGTGCGCCCAAGTAAAGGTAAATGCACAGATACTGGTCCTTTTATCTAACGTAACACTGAATTGATAGGAATTTAAATGCTAGAGTGTCACTTGTAATTTAAAAAAAAAGGTTCAAATAAAGATTTGTTT
>NC_140930.1:14772760-14864121 GCF_045865225.1 Trachurus japonicus
CCCCTGGGGGATTAATAATTGGTCCTATGTTAAAGGGATAGTAGCATTTTTTTAAAGTGGGGTTGTATGATCTACAAATAGCCCCTAAGTACTTTAATTGCAGTAGAAGACTCTCTGCACTCCTCCCGTTAGCAACGCCAGCCCATAACCCTGCCCAGAGATTTACAACATACAGTGTTGTGAATGGACCCAAAGAAACTGCCTATTTTTGTGGCCTAAAAGAGGTTTTACGTGAAAAAAAAAATACACAGTTCCATTGTTCGCTATAATATAATCTTTTCCAGCCCTTCAAAGTGCAGGAAAAACGCAGTTTTTATTTGGAGCTAACCAACTCACGTATCCCTCCGCCCAGGGTTAGCGCCCGCCGATCAGCAGTTGGTTAGCTCCAAATAAAAACTGTGTTTTTCCTGCACTTTGAGGGGCTGGAAAAAATTATATTATAGCGAACAATGGAACTGTGTATAATTTTTTCAGGTAAAACCTCTTTTAGGCCGCGAAAATAGGCCGTTTCTTTGGGTCCATTCACAACACTGTATGTTGTAAATCTCTGGGCAGGGCTATGGGCTGGCGTTGCTAACGGGAGGAGTGCAGAGAGTCTTCTACTGCAATTAAAGTACTTAGGGGCTATTTGTAGATCATACAACCCCACTTTAAAAAATGCTACTATCCCTTTAATAGATACTTAAAATATTCTGTGTAAATGATGTAATTATATTTTGAATATATTTGAATTTACACATTCATAGTGTTGGGAAATTAATTAAAGCATCATAATCGTGATAATCGTAATACCGTGATTATTTCTCTGACAATAATCATACCAAGAAAATCTGTAATGGTGACATCCCTAGTCAGAATTAAAAATAGTAAATTCACTTATCATCGTATTGACTCCTTTGAGTGACTTTAATCCGTCTTTTCTCCAGGACGGTGAGAACGACTCGAGCCTGGACGAGGACGGAAAAAGCAAATTTAAGCGCCGGCCTCGACCGGAGCCTCTCATCATCCCTCCTCCCAAGCCCTCCACCTTCATCCCTCCATCCCTCTACTCCAGCATCTCCACCTTCCAGAGCAACCTGCGCTCCCCGGTGCGTCTGCCCGACAACCCCCTCACCCTGCCCCCCTACACGCCTCCACCCATCCTGTCGCCCGTGCGCGAGGGCTCGGGACTCTACTTCTCCACCTTGATGGCCAACATCGCCGTGAGCAACCAGATCCTGCCTCCGCCGCCGACTCCCAAGTCCGCCACACGCAGCCTGTTGCGCTCCAGTAAGTTTCTTGTCGTAACAGTCGCCAGTGGTGGACAGTAACGGAGTACATTTACTTGAGTACTGTACTTAAAGGACAATTCCAGGCGAATTCAACTCGGGGGTGTATTTTCATATCATTTTAGGTCTAAAAGAAGGAATCAGAAGATTTTCAGTTTAATCGCTCCTGTTTTGCGGTAGTTGCGTCTGTCCCCGCATCGCCACGGCAGCAATGAATGGGAGTGGATGTAAGTTCTGCTGTTTAGGCTGTTTACAGCCCTCAAAGCCGCAATTTTTTTCCACAGACAGCGTCAGATGGCGACTCAAACATGCACCGAGAAGTTTATTTACTTCAAGCAAGCCGACATGTTTGTAAAACTAGATCTAATTCAAAGTCTCCCGCAAACCCGAAGTTGCAGTGCTGGTGTGTTCAGGCGCAGTAGGAGCTACCGTTTGTGTCATAAACACAGGAATATCAACTCTTTACTTGCTTCAAGTGTACATTTTTTTCCACAGACAGCGTCGGGTGGCTACTCAAACATGCACCAAGAGGTTTTTTTTACTTGAAGCAAGTAAAGAGTTGATATTCCTGTGTTTATGACACAAACGGGAGCTTTTCCCACTGCACCTGAACACACCGCGCACGGCAACTGGGTCTCGCGCGAGACTCCGGAAGACTTTGAATTAGATCTAGTTTTACAAACATGCCGGCTTGCTTGAAGTAAATAAACTTCTCGGTGCATGTTTGAGTCGCCATCTGACGCTGTCTGTGGAAAAAAATTGCGGCTTTGAGGGCTGTAAACAGCCTAAACAGCAGAACTTACATCCACTCCCATTCATTGCTGCCGTGGCGATGCGGGGACAGATGCAACTACCGCAAAACAGGAGCGATTAAACTGAAAATCTTCAGATTCCTTCTTTTAGACCTAAAATGATAGGAAAATACACCCCCGAGTTGAATTCGCCTGCAATTGTCCTTTAAGTACATATCCAGAGGATTTGTACTTTATTTGAGTATTAGATTTCTTTGGTACTTATTACTCTTACTTGAATACATTTCCAAGACAAATATTTTTACTTTTACTCGAGTTAATTTCTAGGAAGGCTGAAAAGTACTCGTTACTTTCAGGTCTGCTCTTTTTTTTTTTTTTCTAAAATACTATTGGACACAAGCTGTGTTTGTCAAAGAAGGAAACCCTACTACCCTACCCCGACTGAGCTACTTTTACTTGTAACGGAGTCAATTTTGACCAGTAGTATTTGTACTCTTACTCAAGTACTGGGGTGGAGTACTCTGTCCATCTCTGACAGTCGCAGGTTCATTTGAGCACTGAGGGTTTTTTTCTCAGATCAAGTGTGAGTATGTTTTGTTTTTTTCCGTTTGGGTCTTTCAGCCAGTTCAGATATCACACCTCCTGTCCTGCCACTGATCTCTGATGCCACACCGGTCAGCCTGGAGCCGTAAGTACCACCTTAAAAGAATAGTTCACCCAAAATTCAAATTGCACTCATTATGTACTCACCCTCATGTGGACTAAGGGCTGGGAGAAGTTTCAGAGTCCTCCGTGGCTTCTCTGAGTTACAGGGGGTCTCGGCGTAGCAGTGCATGTCCATATAACGGTTGCAAATGGATACCAACTGTCTTCGTAACAAAAAGACACACCAAAAAACATCCAAATACCTCCATGCTGCTTGTATGTAATGTCCATCTTGTATTGAAGCCCCGAAATGCGAAATTGTTCCGAAAAAAATTAAATAAGTCTATATTTCAAGCTTGTTTGTAGCGGAAGCTCCTCTTCCTGGTCCGTCCAAATCTCGCGCGATTTGTGCCAGCGTCAGTGCTTATTTAATTTTTTTCGGAACAATTTCTCATGTTGGGGCTTCAATACAAGACGGACATTACATACGAGCAGCATGGAGGTATTTGGATGTTTTTTGGTGTGTCTTTTTGTTACGAAGACAGTTGGTATCCATTTGCAACCGTCATATGGACATGCACTGCTACGCCGAGACCCCCTGTAACTCAGAGAAGCCACGGAGGACTCTGAAACTTCTCCCAGCCCTTAGTCCACATGAGGGTGAGGACATAATGAGTGCAATTTGAATTTTGGGTGAACTATTCTTTTAAACTGACATCCAAACAGGCTTGTTTTTTTTGGGGTTTTTTTGGTTTCCTGTCTCTAATCTCTGCTCTTTTTTCCCCCCTCCTACTCAGCCGTATCAATATTGGGCAGCATTACCAGGCAGAGATCCCAGATTTTCAGGACCAGGCCGCATCCTCCCAGTTCGACCTGCACAAAGCCGACTTGGTTTGGGTCCCTGTGGAAAACTCCCACCTGAAACACGGTGACCAAGAGTGCTGTGAGTGTCTCACTTCACTTCACATCCCATCCCATCCCATCCCATCCCATCCAGTGAGTTGTGGTGTCACTATGTTTTCCATGAGCTTTTGTGTCACCATCTCTTTTGCCTCTTTGCTCCCAGTGGAGGATCTGATGAGCATGGCCTGCTGCAGCGTGCTCAGAGGCGGAGGAACCAACCAGGAGCTGGTTTTGCACTGTTTACATGAATGTGGAGGTGATTTCCTTGTAAGTACAAGTTGGTCAAGTTATAAAAATTCTGTTTGCACTTTTGACTTTTTTTGGGGGGCAAAAGGTAGCCTAGAAATCTAGACGCACCCTAGTGGCAGCAAAAATATTTGCTCCGTAGGTGGGTCTAGAAACGAGCCATAGGAACTTTTTGAGTCTCGAACACCGTTTGTGTTCACCAATCACAGCCTCTATCTGTTTAGAGAGTCGTTGGGCGGGCTTAACGCGATGACGACATACATTTGAATTGGCTTGTCAGGCTAACGACATCCTGCTCTTTGCTCTGATTGGTCGTAGCGCTACCCTATTGGTGCAGAGGCAGTTTGAAAGACAGCCTTCATCCCGCCCCCTGGATTGAGCCGAGGTCTACCGGTCGTTGCCAGACTAGACATTTTAGTGATATAGTCTGGCTTGTCAGGCTAGGCAAAAGGATCAAAATGAGACAAATTCCTGATCAAAAGTGCTTAAGGCATTGATCAACACACATCATTGTTAATATTTGATTCACTGAAATGACCTTATTAATGACTGATCTACTCACTGTGATGCTGGTTTCAAGGTAACACTGGAACGTCTGATGCTTCAGGACCCAGTTTTCTCCAGAGACCATCACCTGGCAGGTTATCACTACTCAGGTCAGTGTTCGCTTTAAAAGAAATAAATATACACCCACTATCCACTTTATTAGGTACAGCTAGCTTTGCTGCTACTGGGTTGGACTCTTTTTTGCCTTCAGAACTGTTTTAATTCTTCGTGGTAATAGGTTCAACGCAGTGTTGGAAACATCCCTCATAAGGCTTTGGTCCATATTAGAGGTCTTCACGGGTCCAATTTGACGGACCCGAACCCAAATGGACCCGTGAAAATTGGACCCGGACCCGACTGGCCCCGAGCTATTATTGTAAATATGAGTTCCGAACCCGAACCTTAAAAACCCGTGGACCCGAAATGCCCGAGTTGCTTTATGATTTAATAGGCTACAAGTTGTCCAGCGTTAAATAAGACTTGTTTTTATTAGCTACTACTTTCTGTTTCTTACCTAAACGTAGTCTTCTTCTACCTGGTTCCGGCTGCGGCCGCTGCCAGCCCCCCCGGCCATAACGTGATGTAAACAGAAATAAATCCACATCGTCATTTTCTTGTTTAGATGGTCATGTACTGTAATCCTTCTTCTCAGCCATTGCTAATGCCAATCCACCAGTCATTTCCTCTTGTTTAATTAACGTTATCATTTTGGAGTTTCCATGTGCTTTGCGGAGCGTAACGTTACCGCGGTAACAACACGCTACAGCAACTCGATTGTTTAACTATTTTGAACCATTAACCATAACGTTACGTTAATAAACAAACTTTTTAACTGCCCCGAGTCCTGACCTAGGCTCTAACTTCTGCTTGAACTGTCACCTTTGACGTCATCATCAGAGTCGTGTAGTTGTTTTGATCACGTGACAGAAGTCACACCGGCAGCTCGCAGCCTCGCATTGGACGGAAGGGAGAGGGCGGGGGTGATTGACAGCTGTGACAGCCAATCGCCCGGTCCTCTCGGGTACCGTAGGACCCGGCCTTTCACAATAAGAGCCCCGAGACCCAAGACAAACTCCACCGGTTCCGACCCGGCCCCGGAGTCACTTCTCGCGAGTGGACCCAAAACCCGAGCCGGGTCGGGTCGGAACCTCGGGTTTTCGGGTTCCTCTAGTCCATATGCACTTGACAGCATCACACAGTTGATGCACATTTATCTGCTGCACGACCATGATGCATGCATGTTGTCTCCCATTCCAGTAGTCATCATAAATGGACATTACCGCACTGTGGTCATAAATGGACAAAGGGACATTACGCCAAATTCTGACCCGACAATCTGAATGTCGTACCAGAAATCCAGAGACTTCTCATACTAGGCAACGTTTTTACAATCCTCTATTGTCCGGTTTTGTTGCCGGTGAGCCTCAGTTTCCTGTTCTCAAAACAATTGTAATTGGCCTATTAGACATTTGCATTGATGAGCAGTTCAACAGGTGAACCTAATAAAATGGCCTGTGGGTGCGTATCGCTTTTATCAACTCCAAACAGATTTCCTGATCACCTTTATCTCTTCCTTTTCCTGTCTTTTCACTGTGTTTTTCTTTTTATATATATATATATTTTTTATCTCAAAGTGTTTCCTCATTCTCCTAAGAACACATTAAATCAAAGTGCGTCTGAATTAACTCACAGGCTCTGACAGCTGGACCGCAGAAGAGAAGCGCTACTTCAATAAGGGGATCTCTGCTTATAGGAAGGACTTCTTCATGGTGCAGAAACTGGTAGGCCTGTTGATTGTGGCAGCACAGAAAATGACCAGTCAACACAAATAAACCCTAAAATTACATGTGAATTGATTTAATGTGCTCTGTGGATAATACTGTGTTTTTATTACACGCTCTCATTGGCATATGTGCATAATAACAAACATGAAGAGGCAACAACTCTGCTTTCAAGACAAAGCTAAAACTTAAAAGTGCAAAGAAAAAGAAGAAAATTCAACATAACGGCCACATCCTCTTTGACACAGGAAGTAACCGGATTCATGGGAAACGTGGTTTTGATTTGAAAAACAAAACAAAAACATGAACAATTTCAGTATCATTGAGATCAAATGAATGAATTTCCCTCTGGGGGATAAGTAAAGTCATTTGTAGCATGTCGTATCGTATCAATGCTCCAGTGTTTACACTTGAATCTTCTGTACAGACACATGATGCACATGTGAATGAATATAAGCATGAACCTGTGTGTGTGTTGGACTGGTTTTGTTTTAAAGGTGCAGACCAAGACTGTGGCTCAGTGTGTAGAGTTTTATTACACGTACAAGAAACAAGTGAAGATCGGTCGCAACGGGATTTTAACCTTCGGACCGCCGGACTCACCTGTGGAGAAGCACACGGAGGCCGTGGTGGATGTAAAGGTAAATTAATTGATTCATTTCTTTACCAGAGGCCAAATTATATTTTTTAAGCCTTGAAAATGTTGAAAAAAAAATGTTTAAAATAAATATCTACTAACATCTGTGTTGTGTTTTTACTGGTCTGGTTTAAATCAGAGTTCACAGCAGTCGAAGATGACTCACGGAGAGACGGACGCTGATGACAAGAAGGATGTTTCTTACGACCAAAGCCTTGAGAGCAGCCAGCGGGCCAGGGTCGCGCAGTCACTACAGGCTCATGACTATGTAAGTGTTTCACCACGTATTTTATATTAAATGGAGATTTTGTCAATACAATGCCATAAAGTGTTGGAAAAACGTCCTCAAATGGGCTTCTTATGCACAATAAATGGTCCAAAACTCAGATGTATTTTGATTTGATTTGATTTTTATTTGTCTCAAACAAGCAAAAGACAACAATCAATGTAACAAGAAACAAAACAATAATGATACTGTGCAAGTTTGAGAAGGGGCTGAAGGAAGCAAAGCTTATCAAGTTCATCCCCCCCTTACATTGTGATTCATGTCATACATCTGTAGTTCCATACAATTCAGAAGATTAAAAACATATTGCTTTAATATGAAATAAGACCATGATTATAAATAAAAAGAGTAAAATTAGCTGTCAAGTTCTTTATAGCTGTCCAAGAGTGTATGTTTGTACTTACTTTTAAATTGTTTTAAGTTATTGCACATTTTTATATCCTCATCTAGTCTATTCCACATTTTAACACCACAGAAATAGATGCTAAAACTTTTCAGGGTAGAATGGATGGTAGATTGTTTAAAGTTACAGTTCCCTCTTAAATCATATATGCTTTCTCTGACCATAAACATTTTTTGGATGTTTATTGGTAGCAACCTATTCCAGGCTTTAAACAAAATCAAATTGTAATTGTAATATAATGGACAGATACCGAAACAAGAAAAATATTCATATAATTCACATAAGTTCTCAAAACTATTAGTTAATTGTCACAATAGTTTGATTATTTTTCCTTCAATCAACTTGATTGACACCTCTACAACATTATCTGACAGTTCATCGACTAACACGACATGTGACGCCCCTGATTTTCTTCAAATGCAAGTTTAATGAAAGTGGAGAGCAGCAGAGTCGACTGATGCCAGTAACTCAGTGGTGTTGTTGCTGTTGTTATTGTTGTTGTTGCTAACTGATGCATTGATTTTCTCCAGGCGGGGACGGTGCTGGTGATCAAAGAGGAGCCTCATCACCCGACGGCAGCTCACCGGCCTCGGGCCGAGCCTGCAGCCAAGAAGAGCAAAGCGCCAGCGAAGCCCCCGCCGGACCCAGACGCAGTGTTTCCATGCAAGAAATGTGGCAGGTACGAACACGTCTGCAGAGATTTACTGTGTTCTCATTTATAACTCATCACAGGAGGCGAGCCGGTGTCTTTTTTTTTTTTTTTTTTTACTTTATTTTTCACGTTTTTTTGCACAAAACATAGGTAGCATCAGTATAATAGACAAAAATAGGTATGGCTACAATATGATGTGGCTAAATAGTACAAACGCTTGCCAAGTTGTGCCCTTATAAACACAAAAGAAACATCAAAAAGGAAAAAGAAAAAACAGAAGCATATGCACATATACTGTACGTCTAAGCACGTGATATCTCGAGTACACAAGTTCGCTTACACCCATATGGCTAAATAATCATCTACATATTCATATACAAATGCACACATACATATGAACACTCGTGAACACAACATGGGGGAACCGTGGGTTGCGAGTAGGTCATATGTCACATACATTACAGCAATATGGTCATAGTCGTTCTTGAAACCAGGATATACATAGCATTAAGGTTGATTATCACCTCTTCTTGTAATATAAGTGCGAGCCGGTGTCTTAAAGCAGAAGTAAGTGTAGCGGTTTTGGTACTCATCCTTGCGTTGTGTAGTTTTAACATACGAGTCAGACCTTCACCGTTGGCAACCTCGCCGTTTATTGTGCACACATGGACTGACCTGGCAGAGAAATCCACATTTACAGTCAGTCCAGCTCTTCTTTTCTCACACACACACACACACACACACACACACACACACACACACACACACACACACACACACACACAGACACACACACACACACACACACACACATACACGGCTGAAAAATGTAAAACGAAAGGAAAGTGCAGGTTAGCTAACACGTGTAACCCTAGCCATTTTGTAAACAGAAATAAAAGAAAAACACCGTCAACTTTATATGGAAAAGGACGTGCTCGACTGTTCGGGAGCTATATGCTTAAGAAATACAACTTAAACCACCCTGCCCAGAGATTTACAACATACAATGTTGTGAATGGACCCAAAGAAACGGCCTATTTTCGCGGCCTAAAAGAGGTTTTACCTGAAAAAAAATACACAGTTCCATTGTTCACTATAATACAATTTTTTCCAGCCCCTCAAAGTGCTGGAAAAACACAGTTTTTATATGGACCTAACCAACTCGCGTATCTCTCCAGCCCAGGGTTAGCGCCCGCCGATCAGCAGTTGGTCAGCTCCAAATAAAAATTGCGTTTTTTCCTGCACTTTGAGGGGCTGGAAAAAATTATATTATAGCGAACAATGGAACTGTGTTTTTTTTTTTCAGGTAAAAACTCTTTTAGGCCACGAAAATACCGTAGGCCGTTTCTTTGGGTCCATTCACAACAATGTATGTTGTAAATCTCTGGGCAGGGCTATGGGCTGGCGTTGCTAACGGGAGGAGTGTAGAGAGTCTTCTACTGCAATTAAAGTACTTAGGGGCTATTTGTAGATCATACAACCCCACTTTAAAAAAAATGCTACTATCCCTTTAACCTCTCTGATATGTCAGTGTATTTTAAACTGTATCTAATAAATGGGGTTATACAGAAAAAAAGCCAAAGTTGCAGGTTTATAAACACTGTCAGCATTGCATATTTAATCCACCACAGTGCAGACAGGTCTATTCTTCAACTGCATCGTTAAAAACTGATAATTATCAAACAGGTTTTATATTATATGTTGATGTAAAAGTAATTTTAACTAGTTTTAGAGCATTAGTAGATGTATTTATGATTCACTGCTTGTCTTTGCAGTGACAGATGTTGAAATCACACACGTGGTGCTACGCGTTACAAACGGCTGCGACTGTGTGTGTGTGTGTGTGTAACGTTGCGTAACTTTCCTTTCCTTCCTGTATTGTAGGGTGTTTTACAAAGTGAAGAGTCGAAGCGCCCACATGAAGAGTCACGCCGAGCAGGAGAAGAAGGCCGCAGCGCTGCGTCAGAAAGAGGAAGAGGAGCAGGCGGCGGCTCAGGCTCGGGCCAGGAAGGCGGCCGTGGCAGCGGCGGCGGCGGCGGCTGCAGCTGCTGCGGCGGCGGCTGCAGCATCAGCATCAGCGGGACATCTGGGAGGAAATGGGAACGGAGTGATGGGGCAGGCGGACATCGATAGCCACGAAGAGTCTTCTGAGGGAGAAGATGATGACGATGAAGACTGGCACTGAGAGAACAAAGTAAACGGGGAGGAAAATGGATATTGATGGGTAAATGGAGGGTGAAGAGGTTGAATCAGGGAGGGGAGGGAGCAAACGATGTACTCGGCCTCAAACAGCAGCACAAGACAAACGCCTTTTTAAAATCTTCCTGTTAATCTTCACACTCCTTTTTCTTTGGCTGAAGCTGTTCGACCGTTGTTCAGCTCGACACCGTTGAACCTGGCAGTCAGTCACACTCCAGATCTTCACCTTTTTTTTTGTACCTTTTAAATATCCAGAGGAAGTTTATTTTTTTGTAAATGCACTTATACTGTACGCTTCTGCTTTTCGCCAACGTTGCCTTTTTATATCCATTATTTAATTGAACATGTCAAAATGTTTTACTTTTTTCAATGAACGGACTCTATTAGATAATCAGGACGTCTCTTTAGCAATAAAAACATCAAGATCAAAGCATTTTTTCACTTTACAGACAAAGCCCTTTTAAATAAAGATAAGAGTTTCTATTTAAAATATTTTTCCTTAGGAAAATACTGTGCAGAATTTTTCAGATTCCCATCACGGTTGTACACTTGGTTGGTTGTACACTTTACTTTTGCAACTAAGGGACCTTTTTGAAATGAATATGTACAAAAAAAGTATATATGAGATTGCCATATATTTATGATACTGCATTTTTCAATGATTTTGGTAATATAAAATATAAAAACTAATCATGTCGGCTGCAATATGAATTGAAAAGTTTATTAAAATCTCTACTGTTCTGAAAAAGTTGTGAGTGTAAGACGTTATTAAGCAGCAGGGGGCAGCAGAGGTTCATGGTGCGTAGATAGTGGAGGAGAAATGGAAATGTTGTGGTTTGTGTGGATTTACACACTATCCTTTATGGATTATGTCAGGATGCATTTTTCACGTCATCTCTTTAAAATCAAGATGTTAAATCTTCCTCCTTGAAACGCTGTCGTCCGCTGACAACGTCTGTATCTGCTCGGCGTGAAGCATCCAGCACAATGAAATACAACATGGCTCAGTTTCAGTATGCAGGACGGGCTCCACAAACCTGTCATTTTCAGATTAAATGCCAGAGAGCCGACTCATCCGTACAGAGGGGAGTCGTGGTGTGGTGAAATTTGGCATTGATCGATGCTGACATAACTCAGCCATTTTAAGATGTGCTCAGCAAAGGCAGCTGTAGCTTGTTGCCCTCAGGAGATGAGAGGCAAGGCTTGTTGCCCTGAGATCAGGGAGGACAAAGTGGCCCTGTTTCTGTCTCCCACTCATCACTGACAAGTTGGACTCTGACAGCTCATTTACCTTCTCCTCACTGCAGCTGGAGAAGCCACAAGCTCTAGATAGTCTGCACACACACACACGTGTAGCTGCTGCTTCTCCAGCCAAGACCAGAACAAATGGAAAATCTGCTTCTTTGTGTGACTCCAGGATTTAATGACACTGTGTCACTGGTGACGTCAGTTTGAGATTATTAAACTAAACTGAAGAGTCACAGCTGGTGACTTCTGAGGCTGTGACCCAGGGCCGGCCCTAGGATTTTGGTGGCCCCCTAAAGGCGACCCTGCTCCATCTTTCTTTCTTTTTTGTGTCATTGTCGTGTGAGCTACTACACTAATATGAATTTCCCTCCTCGGGATGAATAAAGTATTCTCTACTCTACTCTCTACTCTAAACAAGATTTTTGTTTGTGGCCCTGCACTCTAAGTGCAAACACCAAATCACTGGTTAAAACTGAATACAGACGTGTTTATGCCCTCTGAGGTTTGAGGCCATTTTCTCGACTTTTACATATTTTCTTAAATTGATTTTTTTAAGATACTTGCAGATGTAACTAACAATACTCAAGTGTTTTATGTCTAAATATTAGAACCTCCGCTGTAAGCACACTGAGGCCAATTTGTCCTAGAACACTGTATAAAGAAACAATTTAGGTCAAATGCTGGAAATTTGAGGTCTGCTTTTTGAAAAAATTTCAAATCCCTTGTGAAAACACACCTTCAGTCATGAGAATGAACTGTTTTGGTGCTTGAAATAGGATATGAATACAGTAATAGATACGTGTAGAAAACAAGTCTAAAATTAAATTTTGTAAGATTGCTTTTTGAGCACAAATGTTGTCATTCTGCCGTTCTATTTTCACCAAATGTCTCAAATGTGAGATAAAAGAAGCTGAATATTGACTTCAAATTACATATAAAGCTCATAGCGTGCACGTGCAGACCTCAGGATGTTTAAATGACTTGAATGAACCCCTTTCTGATCATGTGGCGGCTGTGGCCCTAAACAACCACATAGAGTGTTTATGCCAGGGGCCAGCCCTGCTGTGACCTAACATGCTCGTGTTGGACAGGTAGTATATGTAGTGCAGCTCCGGCTGAGGGGAATGCTCTCAGACATTTAAACAAGAAAAGTTAGGAATGTGTTAAATAAAAGTTACTTACGTTAAAGGTGTTCAGAAAAGAAAATTGAATTTGAGCCCACTGTGGGTCTTAACATTAGTGTAATAACTCATTCGATTTAGCACAAACTTTGTGCAAAATTCTATTTTTTAGTAAATCCGGAATGAAAGTGGGGTAGTTTTTTTTTTTACATTGGATAATGCAGGCGCACGGGTTATACGTCAGCCTGCTCACAATTTATCAGCCACCGATATTGGATCCGTCATCTGTCAATCAAACGTCTGAGACACACACACACACACACACCGAGCTCAGTCTCGCGGCTTCGCCCCAAACATTGAATATCCCGCCCGCTCGATAACGACCAATCAAATTCGTTTTCCTTACTCGGGTAAACTCGTGCTGCAGCTCGTGACAACTCGTGGAAGGAGGCGCGACGAACAGGTCAAACGGCCGTTTCTGAACACCTTTAAAGTCTGGATGAGGTTCATCTGAATCCACAGTGGTTTCAGTTAAATACAGGAGGTTCAGGGTCCTGATTAATCCTCTCTGGGACAGTGATTACCAACATGCGGACCGCTGCCCCCCTAGTGGCCCCCAGAGGTACTGCAACCTGACAGTTTCCACAGTGGCGTAAAGGGGAACTGCAAGTCTGGTCGCTTTTTTGCTGTTTTGCTAACTGTGCATGTGCATTTGTTTTCAATGAAGCCAGTAAGAAGGCAATCCGTGGAGCGGTACCGTTTATGTATCATATTCATTTTACGATGTGTATATATTTATGTAGCCTTATCTGTCTTAAACAAGAAATTACGGGTTAGACGGGGCGCGTCAAGACGAGATCTGGGACACCGGGTCAGAGGCTCTGATCGTGGAAGGTTGGTTTTCAGCCAAGAGACAAAGAAGACAGGGAGCCTCCATTAGTCCAGTAATTTTAGGCCAAAAAAGGGGTCAACGTTAAACAAATTGCAACAGAAGCAAACTCAACTGATTTTGTATCCTCAGCATGTCCTGAGTGAGGGAAAAAAAGCCCCGAAGAATCCCATTAGGGGAAAGTTTCGAAAAACACCCAAACATATCCCATTTATACGCATATAAAAAAATGTTTTCACGTGAATAGGGTAAAATTTTTAACCGTTAGATATCTCCATGAAAATTACTGAGTTGATTACTTACATTAAGACAAACAAAAAATGTATTACAAGTTTTTTGAAATTCTTTGTTAACATGAGCAAATGTGCATACATTTGCATAAATCTGCATAAATTGCACCGTTTTGACAGCACATGTATATATGAAGTTGCTGTGGTGGTATCGGCATGAAAATTGGACTGAGTTGACTCCATCGGTCAACCGACAAGTTGACCACTTTAAATTTCAAGATGACTGCAATTTTTCAAGACAGCCACATCCTTAGTAGAGCAGGTATGACATGCTCCGTCTCTATTAATGCTCATGGGTAGCCTAAATTGGTTCCATTCCTTAAGTTTTTTAACTGTAATATGTTAACAAGATTGAACAAGACATTTTCACCTGCTCCTCCCAATGTTTAGATCAGGTGCTGTATGTATGCAAATTAGCCATACGTAATTGGATTATGCACTGTTGGCTCATGTCATACCTGCTCTACTAAGGATGTGGCTGTCTTGAAAAGTCAACCAAAACCCGGCCATAGCAGCATATTTCAGTTTGTGCGAATCAGGGGATTTTACAGTCATCTTGAAATTTAAAGTGGTCAACTTGTCGGTTGACCGATGGAGTCAACTCACTCCAGTTTTCATGCCAGTACCACCACAGCAACTTCATATATACATGTGCCGTCAAAACGGTGCAATTTATGCAGATTTATGCAAATGTATGCACATTTGCTCATGTTAACAAAGAATTTCAAAAAACTTGTAATACATTTTTTGTTTGTCTTAATGTAAGTAATCAACTCAGTAATTTTCATGGAGATATCTAAAGGTTAAAAATTTTACCCTATTCATGTGAAAAAAATGTTTAATATGCGTATAAATGGGATATGTTTGGGTGTTTTTCGAAACTTTCCCCTAATGGGATTCTTCGGGGCTTTTTTTCCCTCACTCAGGACATGTTGAGGATACAAAATCAGTTGAGTTTGCTTCTGTTGCAATTTGTTTAACCTTTTCTCATAAAATGACTGGACTACATTCTCCCCGAAACAAGTCATTTAACCATCACAATTATGCCGGAGCTGTTTAATTAACGTAAAAAATTAGCATAATTCATCTTTAATATATCTTAATATGAGAAAAAAAAACATGAAAACAAAAAGGAATGTAAGGAGTTTTCCAAAAAAAAAAATGTAAACAACATTTTTAGAAATGTATAGGCTTTTTTTTGTTGTTGTTGCTGTTTTGAAAATGATTTGTTGGCAGAAAAGCTTCCTGCATGTTTCTCCTGCTTCCAGTTCAGCTCTGAGCAATCAATATCATTAAAATAAAAAGTCCATAACGCATTATTATTTGCCCTATGTGTTGTTATGGGGTCAGATGTATGGTGCCAGTTTTTTGTTTTGTTTTTTTTTGATAGTTGGAAAAGGCTGCACTGGCAACCATTAATGTCTGAATAAAGTTCATGGCAACACATCCTATAGTTGTTAAGGCTGCATCAGTCTGTACCACAGTAGTGGACTAATGGACCATTACTATCCCTTTTGACATTACTAACCACAGTCAGTGTATAGGACGGTTACTTTCGTTTTTCTTATGAATATGAAGGAAAACTTCATGACAGTCCTCCACCTTTTAGTCCAATCACAATCAAAAGGGTGGGCAAATTCTTGTTGCTATTTTCTTCTTCCTATATAGTAGGTCCACATTATTTATTGGTAGCCTATATTAACCTTTGCAGAAGAGTAGCGTAGCAGTATTTTTCATGCATTCACTATTTTGACCATAAAAATGATATACAGTACATGCGTCATGGCCATTCTCTGATGTTGCACATTTTCATAATTTGTGTGCCACTAGTAACGATTCAGATCACTTTTGTAGTTGCAGAAAGACCCTGCAGATAATATTTGTTTGCACCACTAGTTGGCGCCAATTCCTGTGGGTGCATGAGTTACGCACATGGAGGAGCGAGGGAGAAAATCAGCTTTAAAGGAGAATTCCGGCCATTTTTTGAAATGGTGACATCCTGTCATCAAGCATCTTGATAGCTGAATCGTGTTTCCTACTTTCAGGTTCTCACTGCTCTTCTGATGTTTGATATACTTTTGTCACAGAAGATACATTTCTCTCAGGAACCCTTGAGCTGGTTGTTATTTGACTCCCTTCAGCTTTCACCTTTGGGACCCGGGTATCTTACAGTTTCTTCTTGGTGAAGACACTCCTGCATTTCCTGTGAAGCCTGAGGCCACTCCCCTTCGGGTGCTAGGTCCATGAGGTTGCTTATCTCTGCTGCCCTAACCAATGTCCTCCAGGAGTCCAAGCCTCTGGACACCAGCTTCGAGGTGTCATTGGGGGAATGAATGGTACATTCCCCATCTTTCATGTATTGATTTTTCGTCTGATTTATTTCTTGTGCAGTGATTTCAGGTCACCAGGTTTCTGCAATATATAGATTGCTCTTTTTCCTTAAGTCTGGGTTTGTATTTTAACTATGTAGCTACAGTAGACCTAGCTAGTTAAAGTTAATTATGACAGGATTGTCAATAGTAATCTAGCTAGCCTGCTATGCTAAAGCAGTTCATCTTTACCATCATGTCATGATCAAACTAGCTAGCTATAGCCTATATTATAGGATTCACAACAGTAATGTAGTGCTATCTAGCTACAAGCATAACTAGTTAATTCATAGAAATTGATTTTATTGATATTATGCCGTCACCTAAACAACATGTTGACACTTTGGCATGGAAAAAAGGAATGGAAGAAGAAAATAAATAGTAACAAGAATTTGCCGATGCTTTTGATTGCGATTAGTGGCCATGGACTACTAGGGGTCCGCATATTCAATGCATGAAAACTACCTCTTGGCTACCAGTCTGCAATGGTTATCATGCCAAACTGTGAACTAGAGATGTCAAGCAAGTCAAAAAAACAAACTAGAAATGACCCACCCGTTTAATTGCCGTAAGCCAATTTTGGGGTCTTGGCTCATGGACTATTTGCTGAGCTTACCTTAAAGCCCCTGTACGGACTTTTCATTTAGTGTTGATTTTGGCGACCCCTGTGGACGAAAGCGGTGAAATGAAGACTGCATTTCCCACTGTCATGAAGACGCTTGTCTGGCTGGCGCGTGTAGATTTGTTTTGGAAACGTCGGAAAGAAGACAGGACTTGCTTTTTTTTTTCTTTTCTTTTTTTTAGCAGCATAATGTATCTATTTGTATTAGGGATGTCACAATTACTTGTTTTCACAATTAATCGCGGTATTAAACGCCACAATTATTTAATCGTAAAGATTCCTAAATACCGTCACTTCCCAAAAAAGATGATGTTGGAACCATATTGGCAGATGTGGCGCCAAAATAAAGGTAAATGCACAGATACTGGTCCATTTACCTGATGTAACATTGAATTGGTAGGAATTTAAATGTAAGTGTGTCATTTTTAATTTAAAAAAAAAGCAAAACAAAACAAAAAATGATTAAAATAAATGTAAACATTTGGTATAGATGACAATTTACGACCTGAATATTTCAAACACTTCCCCTGGGGATTAATCATTGTTCATATATTAATAGATACTTGAAATATTTTGTGTAAACAATGAGTAAGTTATATTTTGACTATATTTGATTTTACACATTCATAGTGTTGTGAAATTAATTAATGCATAATAATCGTAGAATTATTCCATAGAATTAGACTACTTAGAATTAGACTACTTCCATAGAATTAGACTACTTAGAAATAGCGTATCTTCACACTGATGGGCTCATTTGCTGTTGTAGGTAACAGAGACACATCAGCAGAAACCAGAGACTTTTGCGTATCCAGTTAAAAGCGCCGTACAGGGGCTTTAATTAAAATAAAATTGAACAAGTTTGGAAACATATGGCCGCCAGTTTACACATCTGTAGCCGACAATGTGGTGTATTCAGTGTCGTCATCGTCCACTCTCATGTCCCGTGGCTTATGATGAAACGTTGTAGGTTTAACATGAGGATCAGATGTCTTTCCTGAGCACTGGGCCCTAACTGGGTAATGAGGTCCTATTAGAAACCCCTGCTACATGGACTCGGTGAAAACAGGTTAGGAACAGAGGAGAAGATGAAGACATTACAAGGGTAGACTGGTGTGGAGAGAGGGAGACGAGGGCAAAACGCTGGATCAATGTCACTAAATGCCTGGAAGATCAATAGTTCTTCTCCAGTGGCACTGTGGTTACATCTGAAGCGAAGAAGAAATATGCATAAGAAAATGTAATTTCATCTCAATGGGTTTACTGGTTAACTGCGTAGCTGGCTTGAATTTGTGTTAAAAAGCACTTGAGGTAATATGAAATCATAAGACTGCAATATGTAGCTTATAACAAGTTTGCATGAAAGTCGTGTCGTCCCTGTCCCTGCAATGTCCCTTCTCGGCTCAGTAGCTATAGTCAGGAGATTTATGTGGCTTTAAATATGATTATTTATGTTCAGTCAGTCAGCTATAAAACTGGTCATTTTCTGGACGTGACCTGTGAGGTTGGAGGTCAATGTCGCTCCCGTTGTAAGTACCAGGAAGAAGATGAGGCAGCGACGGGGAAATGTTAGGAGAGAAAATGATCTTACTTTCCTCTGGTCATGTTGAATTGAAAGGGTTTAAATTTAGAGATTCAATTTTCAAAGATGTTAAAAAAATATTCTTCTGATCCATAAACAGAAAGAAATTAAATGGACGGCATCTGTGTCCATGTGACGTTCAAACGTATTCATCACACAATCCTGCCTGTCCATTAGAGCCGATGCAGATCTGGAAGAGACGCATCGATAGTCTTGATCAAACAATTGGAAATCGATTGAAAACAAACACAGATATACTTACATTATACACACACAACAGAGTGAGGTTGCAGCACCACTAAACTCTCCCCAAGGAGACACAGCACAGCTACACATGAGCCAAGTGTGTTAGTGGTTGATAAATAATTTACGAAAGTTTTATAGGCAAGATGACAGCCCTCAATACGGAATTTTTTTTAAGTTGGAGGATCCAAAATTTGATCTTATTAATGGCTCTTAACTGATCTTTAGTTATTGTCGGGTTTTTTTTATTATTTTTTTTTTAGAAAAACTTTGACTTTGAAAAAAATGGACTATGGACATTTTTTCTTTTCATTTCCTGTTGAAAAATCCTGTCACAAAGTGAAGAAAACTGCATCGTACATGCAAAAGTGAGGAACAGGTAACTGCACTGCAAAAACTCAAAATCTTTCCAAGAATATTTGTCTTATTTCTTGTCAAAATGTCTAATTTCTAGTCAAAACTAATCTCTTTATACTTAAAACAAGACTAATCACCTAAAAATGTACTTGTTTTTAGATCATTTTCACTTGTTTCAAGCCTATTTTCACTTGAAATAAGTAGAAAAATCTGCCAGCAAAAGGAAGTTTTTTGTGCTTGTAACAAGAAATGAAAACTAGCTCCACTATCAGATTTTTCTACTTATTTCAAGTGAAAATAGGCTTGAAATAAGTAAAAAATGTCTAAAAACAATCTACTTTTTTATGTGAGGAGTCTTATGAGATTTGTTTTGACGAGACATAAGAGTTTTTGCAGTGTGGTCTTGATTCATCTCCGTCCCTTTACTAAAATCACTTGGATCTGGCACATTTACAGCCTTTGAGCTGAAAACCTTCAGTCAAATAAAAATGAAATAAAGATGCTGCTTCTCCTTTAACTTCCTCCGAGCCCATCCTGCTGTAGGTAGCCTAACGCTCATGATCTCTCCAGCATTGCTTACACCCGGCTGTCCTTGATGCCGAAGCGGAATCACTTCATGTAATGACCATAGCGGCCATATAACTGACAAACCTCTCGACTCAATTTCAATGTGCGGTCAATGGCCTTGAGGGATGTAATCTGCGTGGGTTGACCTCTTGAACCGTGACACCTCCTCCTGCTTTGATTGGTTATCTGTCTGTCACCCTTATCAACAACAGCTCGCCAGCGTTTTTTACAGTCAAGTCCAGCGCAGCGGGCATAAAAAAGGAGCCCAGCGCTGTGCTGTGCTGTAGATCAGCAGCTACTCTATCCGTACGCTGCAGCTCACTTAATGGAATTAAAGCCATCTGTCACTATTTTAGCTGAACTCAGCAGTTGCTCTCTCACCGTTATGCAAATAGGCCTCGACTTCGGTCCATTCATCTCCGGTGCAGAGTCGAGACGCCGTGCCTCAGAAATACGAGGTGTTTGTGACTGACACTGGCATGTTCTTCTGCTTCTCATTTTAATGAAACATAATAGATCTTGCACCTCAAGATACATTGTGACGTGTTTGTCTCTGCTTTTGAGTGAAGAGGCTCTTCTCTCCCCCCCCCCCCCCCCCCCCCCACAAGTCGTCGTCAGGCAGCTTTTACGGCAAGAGGAGAGTTTGTCTTATTCAGGGTACCAGGTCTATCAAGGCCTCCCGAGAGGTGACATTGACTTCCAGCAGCTCGAAGGAATAGATTTATTTTAGGCTGTCGATCTGTGATGGATAACTCTGCATGTGACGTAAAAACCAGAAGACGGTGAGTTTAGCTCAGCATAAAGAGTGGGAACAGGGGGAAACAGCTAACGTAGCTCCTGTCAAATACTTGCAATGCACCTGCCAGCACCGCTAAAGCTCACTAAGATCATGCTGTGTCCTGTTTGCTGCACAACATTTTTTTTTTTTTTTTGTCATTCAAATTTTTATTTGTTTTAACATAACTTTACAGACATTTCAAGTGTTACAGATATCGCACAAATTAATAGTCTGTTTAAGAAAGTAAAAAAGGAGAAACAGATTGATAGGACGAGGAGAAAAACAGACTAAAAAATAAAAATATAACATTGATGAAAATAAAATACTCATCTTACAACTTAAAGGCAGCCCCCACCCCTGGCACCCCTCATGCTTCATACATATTCAAAGCATAAATAAATACAATTACATGCAATGTAACTATCCTTCCAACCATGCCTTATACACCCCTCTATGGCACATCCCTTATGTAGTTCACAAAGACTTCCCATATCTGACTAATTTTACTTGGAACATTATTAACCCTAGCAACCATCTTTTCAAAGGCAGCAGTCTCTGTCATGAGTTTTAACCACTCCACAAGCTCTGGTTTATGTGGGCTCTTCCACTTGCGTAGTATGAGCCGAGCCGCAACAACAAGACCAGTTATTGTCACCCGGACCTCTGCTTTGGTAAGGCCTGGTGGCATTAGAGCCCTATCCATTAACAGGCATAATTGTGGGGATTCTGGTAAAGGTTGTTTAAGCCATCCTTCAAGGTTTTTCAGCACCACCTTCCAGAAGGGCAGTACCATAGGACAGTCCCATATAGCATGAAGGAATGTCCCCAACTCCTTATTGCACAGCATTTTTTAAAGGTTTTATACAGATTACAAGTTCTGACATATTCATTGTTGTCTTTGGACAAAGCCCGATGAGCTGCTCCTGCTGTTTTCAGTCTTTTTGCCGAGCTAAGCCAATAGATAGATACATAGATAGAAAGACTTTACTGTCCACCGTAGTGGAAATTTTCCAAGCCAACAAAGCATAAAACAATCTTGGAGATGGGCTCTTGGCTGTAGCTTTATATATCGCCACTAGACTGGCATCAATTGTCCGTCAATAAGGAAGAGAAAAGCTTTTTATGCACACATACAGTTCAGTTCTTTGAGAGAATTCACACACTTGAATGGTATTTCTGTCTCAGTCAATTGAAAATGATAAGTCAACAGCCTTTGTGCAGTTACCTGCCACCAATGCAATGCAAATACAAAAGCCACAACAAGAATACACGAGCCATAAAACAAAGGCAATGGGTACAAACCCCACATCATGAATTGCAATGAGGTTGTTATTTTTGCCATTGTGTTGACCTACTGTATCTGGGCCACCATACCAAGGCCTCTTTGCCCAAACAGATCCATGAAGACATAACGGCATCACTACTACAGGGAGGGTATCCCTGTTTTTACAGCAGTGGGCTGCTGAAGACGAAGATGAGTTATTAACTTTAAGAGCTTTATGACTCATCTTCTTCCACCTTAGGCCACAAACTTATCAATCACGCCCGGTGCACGCTGTGGAGAGAAGGCTACTGTACTTGACGTTTAAATTATATGATGCCACCAGTCCCCAGCTGTGAAGGGTGAGGGAACGAGGAATTAATCTAGCTTGAACATCGAGACACATTCAAACCGGATAATTTAAGTCACTCAGCAGATATTGGGGGGTGAAGTTGGAACCGTCCTCGGTCACCATCCCCAATAAAGTCACTCACTGTTTATTACAGGAGGTGCGTCCTTTGTTTTGACTTTGCCAAACAGGCGACTTGGGACCTTGCACCTTGCTGAAATATGAAATTATCCATGAGTGAAAGAGGAGGCGTCTACTCTACTGTAGCCCTGCCAAATGCACTCCCTCGCTACTGTAAGTGCTCTCAATTCAGTCCTCATTTCCTGACTCCTGCCAATCTTCCCATGAGAGAACAAGAGCTTTTGGCCCATCCTTCCCCGAGTCCCCGCTCTAACAAAGCAATCTCCCTTCACAAGGACGTTATTTTCTGCTTATGCAGCAATAAAACAGCCGTGCTTCACTAGAAATGGGCCAAAAAAAAACCACAACAATACCACATTTGCATTGAGTGATGACCTTGTGATGCATTTTAATGTTTAGTGTTGTCTTTTTGGTGCCCGAGGAGGCAGTAAATGCTTGACACCTCATTGAGTGACAAAGATGTATAGTCTGTTGTCTTGTTGGCTCTAGAGATGGCATTGTCACCGTGGTCCAAACCTTAATATAATAAAAACTATTGGATGGCACAAATGTTTGTATGATTTATTTATTGTATTTATTTTTTTTTTTTAAAAGGACATTGCACATTAATAACAAAAGTGTAAAAAAAAAAAAAAAAGCAGATATAAATGCACAAGAGTTAGCATTGTTGCTATTTTTCATCCGCTGTCCTCTGGCAGGTCACACAAAAGACTTCATTGCAAATACACAAAACACAGAAGAACAGAGAAAAGAGATAAAAGCACACAATACACAATATTGGCAAATAAAACAAAACAAACAATAAAACAAGAATCCAACAGATAAAACTAAACACAGAGACAAGGAAGTACAATTAAGTGCTGTAACAACAATGAGAAGTGCTTTACATCATTCAAAACAAACCACAAAACAGAAACTCAACAGACAAAGCAAAACACGGAGACAAAGAAGTACAATAAAATGCTGTAACGGCAGTTGAAGGGGCTTCACATTACAAAGTGTGTTCAGGTACAGTTACATATCAATTAGGATTAACAGTGAGTGCAAGTTTGATTACTTTTCAACCAGTTCTTCAAATGTGTTGGTGTATGTATTGCATTGCCGAGCCTTTGATTGAAAGCACTGACTGACTAAAAGTGGTCAGTGTTGGTGGTATTACACATGTTCCTGACTTTGTTAATCCTCAGACTTTTCCACCATGAAGACGTTTTACCGTTTTTTGGATGGATTACCATGGGAGTTGGTGCTATTAGTCATTTCCCACCCTTTACTTTTGTGTAACCTATTGCTAAAATTCCCACCGGCCTCTGCTTCACTTTGTCAGAAAGGTATGTAAGGGGGCTGTGGAGCAACTTGAACCCCCCTCTACTCTATAAATAGTTCTGCTGCCCTTAGTCTTGTGATTTAATGCCCTTAATTCATGACGTGCAACACTTTGAATTTGTGTATGAAATGTGCCCTGAAAATAAACTTGTCTTTCCCAGGCAGTTAAACCTCCAGCTGATTATCATCATGGATTTATCCGCCACCACACTTTCAGTAAAGCATTAATTCACTGTGCTCAACAGGCCCTGGCCTCATATAACTTGCATCTCTTTAAAATGAAAGGTATTACATCTCAGCAAATAAAACAGCACATACAGTACAATAGTGTTGGTTTAGCAGATTTTATAGGTGACTTTACCCTCCGCGACATCTCTGTTTTCTGGTTGTAATGTATTCTGAATTAAACACAAGATAAATGACTTTACAATTGCGACCTCTTGACGACATTTTAAAGATGTTTGTTTAGTGGGAAAATGTGATAAATAACCCCCAAAGACGGCCGCCGAACGCATCACTGGAGCTACAGTTGATATATACATAAACCACATCAGCATGTTTTGTTTCTGCGTGACGATGTTTCCTCCAAACCCCTGAGCTGACAACTTTGGCTTGGCCGGCGCAGCGTCCTGTTGGTTGTTGCTGTGATCCATCATCAGATCTGATGGAAATTGAGTCAGTCATCCATCAGAAAGTCATCAACATGCAGCCTTCTCCTCTCAGAGAGGCGGTGATGCAGTGGCCGCGATGCTCTGATTTATCTGTGTGATTCACCGCTCTCTGTTCGCCCTGTGTTTGCCTGTACTGCCCCGTCCGTCTGTTTCACCTCCACACCACCAACACAAACACAAACACCACCACCACCACCACCAAGACGCAGCAGGCCGCAGGCGTCCAGGCATGATGGAGTGTCAGTCTGCATCAGTCGGGACGTAAACCACAGTTTGGGTTCTGATTTGTTGAAATTGGGAATTCTTCAGCCTTATGGCCCGGTGATCGATCCAGGCAGGCAGCCAGAGCTCCATTAGTGAACAAGCTGTACTGAGAGCTGCTGCACGATGGGGCTTCGATGAGAGGGACTGCTGCTATTTCTCACAGGGGCTTTCCTCAGCTCGCCTCCGACATCTTTACCATTAGTCATTAACTGCAAGTTTTAGCATTACATCACAAATGAAATTGCATGTAAGCATTTTGCCTATCTTATTAAAGAAGACACCAACAGTGTGGGATGAATATACTGTAGTATCTCCTATTCTCTTCTATTCTAAGTACAATTTCAAAAAGAACATCTTAAAGGAGACATATTATGCCCCCTTTCCACAAATTAAAATAGTTCCCAGGTGTCTTAAAGACATGTCTGTGAAATGCGTGTATCTTGGTCAAAATACCCCAAGGATCAAACATCACAGCTCTTTTCATCCTCTCAAAACAGCCCCGTTCAGAACGGCTGGTTTCAGCGCCTGTCCCTTTAAATGCAAATGAGCCACTGTTTGCCCCGCCCCCTCTACCAGGGCTCAACTTCTCGTCTGGCCGGGCTCTCATTGAAAATGAATTGACTTCCAGCGTTTTGATTCTTTGGAAGCTTTTGGTGTGAACGCACAGTAAACCACATGGATTTCAACCTAGGGAGCCTGCACATTACAGATTTTTTTATGTTTTTTTGTCAATTCTCACATTTTGGGGGCCAGAAGGAAAGACAAACACCCAAATATATGTTAAAGAGCCTTCAAAAGGTGATATTTCCATAATATGTCCCCTTTAAAAAAGATGGAAAAGAATGTACACACACTGAAAAAAAGGCAAACAGATAAAACATATAAAAACACTTGCAAATGTGCTTAGTCCACGTTGAAAGCCACTTCTAAATTATGATATTAATGATACTTGGTAACTTGAACTTGGTATTTTTTTTTAGATATACTATGATAAGATGCTAAACGAACCACTGCATTTAAAAAAAGATGATCAGTTAAATTGCATTTCATATACTTTAGCTTTTGTAAAAGAGCCCAAGATACGGACACTATTTCCCATAATGGCACCAAGGGCATCTTTTCAATCGACCACCCAACTGTACATTTTCAATAACAATTGGATTTGAGGACAGTAGAAGTCATTTCCTTCCTTTCTATTTACTGCAAGCACCTCAGTCTGTTGATGCAGTATGATGTAAATCTTCTTGATCGTCTTGACTGCCAATTGTGAATTAGTTTATTGAAACAACCTGTCCAGTATTTCTGCAGAAAATGTCCTTAAACACCTCTAAATAAGATTTTTATGTCAGTCCCATCTTGCACCAGCCAGAGCATGAATAATGTAGCTGACTAAAAAGTAAAGTTTGTGTTCGCTTTGATGTATTTGCTTGGTTTTTAAAGTTTCTCACCTGTCAGGAAGGTCATTTTCAAACTAAACAGTTTGCTTGTAATAATTACACTTAGTTAATTGGCTGCAAATAGGAACAAACTGACCACTGTAGCCCTTTAGTGCAGTCCGAGATTGACTCTTTTTAGTTGCATCTCCGGGGCTTAAGGTGTTCTTCAATCAGGTAACAGAGAGAAAACATGTCTGACTCAGCAGGGAAAAATACAGCACAACTTTTGGTCTAAAAGCTTCAGTACCTTGGGCAGCATCAGTCTAAAAGCTGAAGAAAGAAATCCAGGAATTGCAGTTTTCACCTTTACTAAGAGTCAGGATTTCGACAGCAGTGATTCACTGATAAATCAACTCCCTCGCTTCTCAACGGTGCTCATTTTGTTGTTTAGAAACACATTTGCATGCAGAAATGAAGACGTCATTACATAAATCTTCCCTTTTCAGTCATTTTATTGTACTTGCAATCAATAGCAGCATTTTCCCTGCTGCCTGGGAACAATGTAAATCAGACTTATTGTCTCCTAATGACCTGCACAGAAACCTGTTATTGTCAGACTCTGCTCCGTGTGTTATTGGACAAGACAATTGCTCCCTCCAAGAGTGCTTTCTCTGTTTACATATTCGGATAAATACACTGTCGCTGTCCATTACACAGAGAGAGAGAGACTCATGCTCAGCTCTTTGGGCTCTTATTTGAATTGAACTGACAACTCCAATAACGTCCATATCTGGACTCTAACATCAACAATTGCACTCACTCTGCGGGCTCCTCAAAGATCCTGTGTTTGTAATGGTGTATGGATTTTGGAAACACGTTATGCAATATGTCATGAGGATGAAGTGGTGACTATTCAGAACGATCCCAACACTTTCTTCAAATGTATTCTCTTGCTGATTAAAGACACGATATAACTCACTGAACAATAATAAGCAGCAGTATACTGTAGGCCGCTGAGTACAAGGAAAGAATAGTGAAATACTCCCCTGTAATACATGTAACCTGTGAGTAAATACTATATGAGATTAAAGGGGAATCAGGGTCATCTCTCTTTATGCTTATGCATTTCACTTTGCTGAAGTCTGGAGGAAAAAATCGCATTAGAAACTAGGATAAATTGATTACATTAATCAAGGAAATGTAAATCAATAGCCCGCTGACAACAGTGAAGAAGTTGCTGCTTCCATATCTGGGGCTATATCTTAAGAAAATGCAGCCAAAATGATCTGATTTATCACCTTGGCAACATCGCCCCCAAAAAATAATTTTATGGCTCACCAGACCAGAACAGCAGCCGCGGACGGTATCCTTTATTTTAAATGACCGTCGTACTGCTTCCAGTTATCACATGTTAGTGCATAAGAGCCACTCAGATGAAAGTGGAAACAGGTGCATGAAAATGAGCAGAATTAGAGAGGAAGGGATTGAAACTGCTCGCGGTATCTGGATGTACTTTGACCTCTGCAAATAAGATTTGTAGCAGCTTTAATCACCCGGTAAAGAAATAATAAATTTAAAGAAAAATCAGTCATCAATTATCTACAAGGTCATCTCGGACTAATCAAAGCAATCGCTGGGGCACAATAACGCTTAGCAATGCAGCAGCCAATTACTCAGCGAATAATGTCTTCAGAGCTTTGTTAAGTGCTTCTGGTCTCACAGCACAGCAAAGTCGATTTCCATTTTAATGTCAAATCGACAACGCAAAGCAGCGCCGCTTGTAACTGATAGTGACGCACGGGGGCGAAGCAACCTTGAGAGGCTGATGTGTCATAAGAGTCGGTGTGAAAAAAAAAATATATATATAATAAATTAAAGGCCAGTAGTACTGTAGATTAGTGTTAGAGGGAGAGTGGTGACCCTGTGAGGGAGAGGTCAACCTATGTTCCCTAATTTCTAAGTTCTTTTTTTTTCTTTCCAAAATCAGGCCCTATGTTCCCACATTTCCTTTATCATCAGTTTGCATCAGATTTTATCCCCATTTCTCCCAATTTGGTAGTCAATTACACCCAACCTATTATCCAGTAGCAGTTGACTACAGATGTAATGTAGCTTATAGCTAAATCTAGGAACATAGGGCCCTGGGAACACAGGGCTGACCCCTTCCAACATCGCTACTCCAACATAGGGTTGAGTGACGAACCCTTATACTGAAATTAAACTCACCTCCATGAGTTAGTACAAATAGTGTTAGTAGTAGTAAACGAAGCATTAGAAAGTTTGTACAGTAAGTAGGCTACACCAGGAATTCCGGACATTATTAGTGGGGTAATTTAAGATAGCCGCTTGGTAACGTTAGTGCCATTCGGTTAAACCAGAAGTAAGCGGAATGTTTGTGTTAATATAAGTCTTAAATAGTTACAGTGGGTACGGAAAGTATTCAGACCCCTTTAAATGTTTCACTCTTTGTTTTATTGCAGCCATTTGCTAAAATCAAAAAAGTTCATTTTATTTCTCATTAATGTACACTCAGCACCCCATCTTGACAGAAAAAAACAAAAATGACTTGACTTAGAGTTTCATTTTGAGAATATTCTTAGAAATAAGAAAAATCTTAGAAATGAGGCAACATAGGCAAGGCAAGGCAATTTTATTGAGTGAGCAACAGAGGAGGGATCCCTCACCCAGGACGGACAGACGTGCAATAGATGTTGTTACAGACAAGAAAACAGTTTACAGTTTATGTCACAGAATGTGCGAAATATGGAAATATGGGGCTGTGGGATCATTGGGTTGTGGGAACATAGGGCTGACCCCCTCCCCGGGAAGTTTTTTTCTGGAGGTAATGGGGGCGACTTTGCCTCCGTTCACCATCGTTACTGTGGTTATTCACACACACACACACACACCTGATAGTTTGTCACCATTAACTTCACTCACTTCCACGTCGTTGCTGTGTGATTTGTAGATCGTCTTTATAGAGCCTCATTAATCACTCAACGACAGAAGGCCAGTTTCTTTCTTTCCAACAGAATTCACACATTTTCTTTCTATTTTTTATCATTTTACTGTCTCATTCAAAATGATCTTTAATGTGTCTCCTCTTTTTACAACTTTACAGCACCTCCTCAGGGATTAAAAGCATGGATGGTAGTTTCAGTGCCATCTTTATTAAATTTATTTGATGGATGTAACTCCCTTGTTCCTGCTGCCAAAAACTCTCCATTGTCATTCACTCCAGATCCTGCAGCGAGGACAAATGGCAACGATGCGATCTCAATAAAATAGGCCATTTGACATAAATTCAAAATGTGTTGCACAAAGGTAACTGAACTGCAGGTAAAACAGAATTTAATAAAGCCTTAGGTCCTCATTGATCTTTAATCACACACATTTATTAATGCTCTAAAAGGCTGAGTGGACACAATTATGGAGCGCACGCATTACACAGCACAGGAGGTAATATCAGATGACCATAAAACCTGCAGCTGAGGATAAAAAAAGGCATGATGCAGTAAGTTTGAAGCTTAGCCTCATGGGTTTTTAACATTATCAAGTAGGTGCTTGCGCTTTTTTTTTTTTCTTTTTTTTTTCAAACATCTTATTCACAAGAACTGAAAAGAAGTCTAGTTTTCTTCAAGGTCACAACAGCTGCAGTTGATTTCCAAATGGTTAATTTAATGTTTTTATATGTAACTGATTTGATAGTTAAAGCAGAAGTAAGTGATATATTTGTGTTAATATAAGTCTTAAATAGTTATATCTTCCAACAACAATCACTTACATAGAGTGTTTGGACTGAAACACGGGTCTCTCAGTCACTCTGCTCTGCTCTGAGCCGAGGAGAAAACATTTATCGTACCCTACAGTTTTTATCCAATGAGGAGAGAGAACGGCATGCAGGGCTGTGTGTGCAGCCAAGGGACGCTGTGAATGTGGCGACGTAGGGACGAGGACTGTTATGGTGCGTTCAAGGAAACTCGTATTTTTCCGACCGTGAAGTCGTACCAGTTTGATCTGGTACGAGTTCACCGGTCGGAAGTTATGAGTGGCCGTTATAGTGACTTTCACAGGTAAAACAGGTCGGAAAAACACGAGTGGGTTGCCTGGAACGCTACAAAGTCGTAAGTTGTGACTTGAAGCAGTAATTTACGATTTCAAAAGCCTGCCTGGAACGCAGCATTAGCGAAAACGACCGGACCACTTACTTCTGCTTTAAGTTATTTCATGACAACTATGCAGAGAGTTGATAAATTTGTCAGGTTTTGGTGTGATTGGGCCGAACAATGCAGACATGACACGGCACAGAAACTAAAAAGGTGCAACAGAAATATGTCAATTACTCACTGGAAAAGGGCAGTAACACGGGAACAAAGAGCACAAGAAAGGTGAAACATGTTGGGTAAACCCTCTTTGGGGTAATTACAAGCTGGGCGTATGCAGGAAGACAGGAAACTGAACTTCAAAATAAAACAGGAAACAGGAACTCAACAGGGAACGAAATACACAGACCATGACATAGGCTACTATAAGTAAGCAAGAACTGCAAAGCATATGTTTGCAACTTCTAAAAATGTCTGGTAACACTTTAGAATAAGTACACACTATTAAGCATTAGTTAAGCATTAATAAATACTGGATTTTTCATTTATAATGCACCATTAGTATGTAGTTTATAAATACAGTTAGTGCTACTGTAATCAATGATGAGTAAAACATTTTTAACTGTGTTTATAAACTACATACTAATGAGTATTCACGTGTTATAAATGATGAATTCAGTATTTAATGCTTAACTAATGCTTAATAGTGTGTACTTAATGCCTTAGTGATTAATGTGACCTTTAGGATTTGGGCTGCTGGTTGTCACGGTGATGGGCAGCAGTCTTCTCCGTTTTTTTTAATGGTTTTTAGACCAAACAAATAACCATTTATCTTTGATGATAACATTTTTCTATATGGTATTTCATATTTATCATATTTTCATATGTTATGTCATATAATCGCAGTCCAATATTATCATATATTATTATTTACAGTTGCTTTCAGTAAAAGCTTAAAGGGCCGACTGTCTTAAACATCAGTTGTAGGTGTTTTATAGCAGAGAACCTGTACTGAAGGTAGTCATAGTCGTACATGTGGTGTTTTTGTCCTCTTGCCTTTCACTGGCCCATCCCTCCTCTGCTCCGTCCCCCTCTCCTTCTCTCTCTCTCTCTCCTCCTCCTCCCTTTCTCTGATTCATTAGCAGGACTCGGAGCCCTTCTGCCCTCTTTTACTGCCTCCATTAAATCCTTGCTCTCTCCATTGCAACTCTCCATGGATAGCGAGTGCATCAGTTCATCATCTGAGCTAAGAGCCGCAGCAGTGTATTCGACATTTGTCATCCTATCCGCTTTATCTTTACTCGGGCCCTGTCTGGCCCGGCTCAGTCCGTCATTCTGAAACACATTAATGAAATGTAAATTCAACTCATATAATGCTTGTGAGGCTGTGATTAACAGTGAGAGATGCAGTATCTCTAAGTAACTCTTGTCAACAAGTATGTCACGCCTCTTCTCCTCGCACCTGCTGCAACAGCAAGAAAAGGCAATAATTAACATTATTTGCTCATAAATACACTGTGTTTATTGGAGTTAATAATGAAGCAGGACAACGTCAATAAAATGCCTCATAAATGTTAAGTGAAGAGAAGTAAATGTGCAGTATAACTCAGTTAATTTCAGCTGTTAGCAGAGATAGTGGCAGGAAATCCCTGTGCACAGGAGCGAAACAAGGCTTATGCAAAACAAACACAGGAGACCACTCCACGTAGAAGATACTGAACAATGTTCAAGTGTGCAGGCAAAAATACTGCTGATCCAGTTGTTTGCATCCAACAGCCACTTAGTGGAAGAAAAAACAGACCATAGTATGGACTTTTCCTGATCTTGAAGAACTTACATATCGGAAAAAATTTAGCAGCAGCCGGTTTGTAGGTCAATCAATTCAAACTGCTGTGCCCATAAAACATTGTTCTGACACCTGAAGCTTCATCTTAAAATCCAATAAAGATTGAAATGTCCCACCCAAAAAAAACAAAACAAATGTGTCAATAACGATATATTGTCTTGCCATAAAGCCACAACAAAACAAGCACTGGGTGGCCAAAATTATTAGAACAGCTGACAGATCTGAAAATACTTGAAATTTTTTGAACATGATTTCATTTCATAATGTTCATGAAATATGAGTCCTACTGTTTTTAAATCCACTTTTAGCTTTAATATTTGCTATTTGAAGGGCACAACTTGGCAAGCATTTGTACTATTCAGCCACATCATATTGTACCCATACCTATTTTTGTCTATTATACTGATGCTACCTATGTTTTGTGCAAAAAAACGTGAAAAATAATAATAATAAAAGAAAATTGCTATTTGGTATGTTCACATTTTATAGCTGTTACAGCAGCACATACAGTATATCTAGCATAGTGTCAGTAATTTTTCCTGAGAACTTAAATAATTCAACTTTATTTATAATACTATAAATACTAATGATATCCCATCATGCCTTCTGCTGCTCAAGCCAAATGTTTTCTTTTGTATGACAGATTCTCTCCAGGTTTTTTTTTTCCAATTCACCCCAAATTTGCTCAATGGTGTCGAGGTCCAAACTTTGTGAATAATTTGGATTCTTCTGTGAAGGAACATGATTGTGTGATATTGACAGTGAAATGGGTGCACTGCAAAAACTCAAAATCATACCAAGAATATTTGTCTTATTTCTAGTCAAAATGTCATTTCTAATCAAAACAAATCTCATTATACCTAAAATAAGACTCCTCACATAAAAAAGATTGTTTTTAGACATTTTTTACTTATTTCAAACCTGCTTTCACTTCAAATAAGTAGAAAAATCTGAAAGTGGAGCAAGTTTTTCTATCTTGTTACAAGCACAAAAAATTTGCTTTCACTGGCAGATTTTCCTACTTATTTCAAGTGAAAATTTGTTTGAAACGAGTGAAAATGATCTAAAAACAAGTACATTTGTATGTGATTAGTCTTGTTATATGTGGAAAGAGATTAGTTTTGACTAGAAATTAGACATTTTGACAAGAAATAAGACAAATATTCTTGGAAAGATTTTGAGTTTTTGCAGTGTGTAGCTTGTTTTTTGCATGGAAAATGTCCTAAATCTTCTTATGATGGCTCTATTCTATGCTTTATAGAGCATAATGACGATTAATTAACCCAATTCAACAAAAACAACTGAAACCCCTTAAATATGCTCTAAAAAGTGCTCTAATAAGTTTGGCCACTAATGTATGTATGGTATCGTCAGGGGAGTAATGAGTTGTTTAAATATCACTGATAACTAATAGCACAGTTTTAAATGACAAGTAAATCTGAGCATTACAGTGTCTTCTTCTTACTGCGTGTAATCTTGGTTGTTGCAGCGCTGCAGTGTGTTGAGGCTGTAACCTCATGTAACCTGTCCAAAACAACCAGGAATTGAATCTGTCTGCAAAGGCAAATAGCAGCGGTCCCAGAGGAGCTGATGCTGCTGCGAGGGGGTTGAACCAGAGAGTCGTGCTGAGAGCAGAGAGGACTGAGGTCAGGCGGTGTAAAGGCCTCAACCCGGCTCCCTGTGAGAGAGATGCAAGGCCACACATGGGACGCTGGATTATCTTCTTATCTCTGCCTTCGTAATTTGCTGCGGGTTTCCGCTGCATGACTGTAATGGTGGACAATAGGCGTACCCAAAGAGTCTAATTGAAACGCTCCAGTCTTCCCTTGGTCTTTAATTGGATAAGTCACACTGCAATGTCCAAGGTGAGGTGAAAGTGAGTTTGGCCTTAGTTTTTCTTTTTTTTTTGTCAAACTGGGACAATTGATATGTGAATCCTATGATTTCTAATAATAGATTTTTCACGTTTCAATTATTAAATCCACTTTACATCATGCAATAGTCAATATTGACTCTAGTTAATTGATCTATTGTGGTTTTCATTTGTTTGACCAATTAAATTTAAAGCTTAATGGAGAATAATTGAATTGAACCAATTCTACATTAGTCTTCTCAAAGTAGACTGGTCTTGTACTCAACGTTTGTATAACCACTGTATGGTGTTTGTGTTGTACTGATGTTTGAGCCAAGGGTTTTCCTGTTAGTTTAGTTGTGTATTTATATAAGGATCCATTTAGGGACAGGCGTTGCAGACTAGCTTGGGCTATAAATGCCGCGGTATGTGGCGTAGGTCCATGTTCTTGATGCTTCAAAAATAAACATTAAATTAATAAATACTGTGTGTTTTTCTTAACCTATTAATATGCAATGGCACTGACAAATTTCCTTTTTGTTGGTTTGTTGAGGTGCAGAGGCAGGTTAGAGGATAAGTCCACTAACTCGAAACCTTTACCCAATGTAAACAAACGTAAAAGGATTTTGCCTGACTGAGTTATAGCAGATTTATGTGTTGCACAGACAAAAAAAAGTTAGCCTTTCTCTGTAATATATGGTTATGGACATGAACAATAACAATATCCATCCAGCTTCAGTGTAATAAACCTGCATGAAGGAGGAAAAAAAAAAATCCAAATATAAACAAAGTGGCTTGGTTGTTATATGTGACCCTGAGCTGAAACCACACAGCTGCTGGTGATGGCTGAGTGAAAGTGATATGGCTGTACTCTGTGGTGAGCTGTACCATGTAATGACTGTGATCACAACATAATAAATTAGCGACAGAGCCTAATAGAAACATCAAAACTGTTTCTCCCTCGGCTCAGCTCAGTCTTTGATTCACTTCAGGAGACACAAAAATGCTTTTTTTCCCTTTCCTAGACAGACATCACACAGTCATGTTCCAGCTCATTAACATTTTACAACGTAGAAACAAATCTTTTCTTTTTAGATGTGCATCATTATCGTGATAAATGTTGAAGCACGCTGCTAGATCACCCCGTACCACCCCCACGTTTTCTCACATTACAGTACATTTTTTAATTGTTCATCAAACTTATTGATGAAATCTACCAGGTGTATTGGGTTTCAGCTGGTTTCAGTCACTCGTCGCATGTAAAGTCAGCTGGGCTACACACTGGAAGACTTACAAATATAACGGTATGTTAAAATAGCAAATACTTCATAAATTTGGGTGGTACTTTGTTTTACAAGATTTCTAGGGGAGAGTGGGGTAAGATGAGCCAGTGGGTAAATTGACCCACCCCTTGTTTCTAGGAAACTATAGGAAAAAGTTAGCATGTGACCAAATATTAGGGAGGCAAGTTAATAATAAGTTTCATGAGAATTGTGTTTAGACCAAAAGAGATGATTGCAAATTTGTTTTATACATGGGTTGTGGTATCTATGAGCTACAACATGAGGTAGTAAACCATGAAACTGCACCATTTTAGCTGTGAGAGCAATAAATCCAAGCTAAGGTAGCTGTGGGGTAAGTTGATCCATTTGGCCAGGGGTAAGTTGAGCCACCTATCCTATACACTTAATGAATGTATTTTGGCTGTATATGTCCAAATGATTAAATCAAGATTCTGTATGTTTGTGATTACAGTAAGTATGTTCCTATAAACAGGAAAAGTTGTTTATAGTGTGCCAAACTTTACTTTCAAAGAAAAATATCTGGGATTCTTCCCAAGATGCCACGTAATTGCAAAACTCCCCAAATCTCAGTGAGTTGGTGGCTCAGCAGGAAGTCCCTGCAGTTTGTGTTCACCTGTAACCTGGACAGATGATGAAATATTAAGTAGCCTAAAGGGGGAAGTAGGAGATGGATGGAAGGAAAGAAGGGGGGGTTGATCAATTTACCCCACTCCTATGGTCAACTTACCCCATTCATGGGGTAAGTTGAGTCACAAGACCACTTTTTTTGAACATGCTATATTTTAAAAACAGTTATATTTACACTCATTCTGTTAATTTGTAGGGATGCAAAACATCCTGAAATATATGCAGATGTGTTAGTTAGCAACAAAACTATAATTGTCTTTATGTAGTGATCCTGAATACAAAAAGTGGCTCAACTTACCCTACTCTCCCCTATTTAGTGTAGAGTAGCCTAAGTGGGAAACATCTGGTCATGCTAACCTAGCATAGGCCTAACGTTTAATAATTTATGATGTTGTTGTTGTTGTTTTTTTATTATATGAAATCTAATTCAAAATCCTCACAGATAATATTCATATCAAATAGCCTCCCACTCTGACCAAAGGTCAAATCAAATCAAATTTGCTATAAAGCCCCCCCCCCCCCGCTTTTTTGCTTCAGTTCAGTGTAAATGGCTCATGTGGGTTACCAGCTTCATTACGTTAGCTACATAACAACTCTACCTTCGTTAGCTACATAACAACTCTACAGATGGCTGTTCTTAAGCTGTTGTGTAAATATTTAATGAAAACTAACTTCAATGAAAGCTCTGGTGTGTGTGTGTGTGAGAGAGAGAGGTGAAAATGTGTTTCTGTGTCAGTATTTGTGCACTGGAGAAGAAGAGGAACATCCTGCATCTCAATTCGAATACTTCTGTTAGTACACTTCCATGTAGTAGCCTATACTATGTAGGCTACACTATACTTACTTCTGTAGTGTGCACATTTCTACAGGTTTGTGTGTCTCAAATCAAATCGAATACGGTCGTTGTGCACTTATAGGCTAGCCTTTATGATGATCGCCCATTTGCCCATTGAATTGAGTTACTGCCAACATCAGTTGATGAACCGTATCTGCCGCATTTAGCTTGTTATGGCGTATATGTTTGTTGTTTATGAGTGTTAAATTGTCTACATTTGTAGAAGACTTTAGCATTAGATGTGTGGTCTGAGGTTTAACAAGTTGTAGGAATATTTGCAAAATGCGACGTTAGTTCGGTAGGCAACGTTAAGTCGGTGATACTGTCGGCCATGGACACCAAATTTACCCAGTAGCCTAATGGCTCCCGACACATTTGTAACGTAGCCCACAACATAGTCCGTCCCCTTCTGCTACGTAGCCAAGATGGCGATCATTGAGTGTGAGAACTGTCCGTCGTTCCACACTAAACTTTTTGACCGTTTCGTGCACCATCCAGGCACTAACAGTAGGCTTCACTGCATTTTGCTAACTGAACACTCTTGGACACCCAAAATAGAAAGTTTAAGTAGCCTACGGATGTGTGCAAACTGAGACACAGCAATAGTCTTTTTGCTAACACAGACTAAATCGTTAAAATTAGGCTAAGCTATTAACATAATTACATAATTTAATATATTGAATCAGTTCGTTTTGTTTAGGCCTGCATCATACAGTAGCAGTTAAACTAATGTTAGTTTTAGAAACTTTGCCACACTGCAGCTTTTAGGTGTGAACTAAAATTTAATTTTAACACTAATGTTGTAACCAAGCAAAGTTTAAGCTTGTGCAACCAACTATAGCAGTCCAATTTCCCGTTTGCACATTCATCACAGCATGCGGTGACCTTTTCCTGCTGTGTGAGGTTCAGGGACAAATGCCTTTACAGCCCCTTAGGCTTTGTGTAATATACTGAGTTCATATTACCTGCAAACAAATGTCAGAGGAAAGACTTTTTTTTCTCTCCCCCCACCTCTTCAATCGGTCTACCAAAGACTGCACACATGACATGAGCAGTGTGAAAGTCTGCCACAGTCAGGTCGCTCCATCATTCTCTGCAGTGACTTTTTGTTTAATATTAATGTCCAGCAGACTCTGCAGAAGTATCCCCTCCTGACAACGGTGCAGAACTAAGAAACATCACTGTCTCTCCTGCACCCAGAGACAACTCACCTCAAATCAGCATCAAAGTCCTAGTGGCCAGTGATTACAAACATAAGTCTAAAAGAATAAAGCAAAAAAGAAAGAAAGAAAAGAAAAAGCTGCTTAAATAAAGTGTATCGATTTGTTTTTACTTCCCACTCGCGTAACTGACCACAGTCTTTCTGACAGGAATTCAATTGTTCAGTGACACCTTTTATCCTGGTACTAAAATGCTCCACCACATCCAGTCAGCTCGGATTAAGACTTCATTTGACCCGGCAGAACAACTGTGGGAGGCAACTTCACCTCAGCCTTTAATATAACGAAGGTTGTTGTTTCATTAAGGACAGGAAAAGGCCTAAAGGGGAATTTTGAAACATAACTCTTCCACAGTGACATTTGTGCTGACACGCTTGCTGTGACCTTAGCAGGTAATTGGCTTTTCTTATTTCTTCTTTACATTAATAACAACCTGACCGATGTCCTTCACATCCTGTATGGCCACATATGGCGTTAGAAAAAATAAAAAAAGCCACATCTGTAATAAGTACATTTCCTTTTTGTTAAGTACACACAGCACAGGTGACAGATTAATGACGTGTCTACAGATGAACCTGCATGAAGGACTGGGTCATAAATATATCGCAAGCCCCCCCCTGTGACCCATGTTCCTCCATGTTTCCATGCAATACATTGCATTCATCAATCCCACTGTGGGTTGTAAAGATTTTCTGAAGACTCATACGGAGGGAATGACTATGTAGAGACAAGATACATATGTTTTTTTCCCCCATATGTCAAATTTCACTTAAAAAGATTGTGCTATATGCTATTCAGGATAGTAGGGATACATCTCATTTCCTTTAAGTACCCTTCAGGTACAGCCAATACTGCAGACTAACAACAAACAAACCAACTGTAACGGCTACATCAACCCCTCATAATAAAGTTTGGGGAAGTCAAATGTCGGAGGCACCGGCAGCTGTGGAAAATTATGGGAAATAAAAATAAAAAATACACAGCCTGACATAAGCTCAATAAGTGAATGCATTCTTGCCGGCAGCAAAGTGACAGAATATTGAAATCCACTTCCCTCAACAGAAGCAACAGCCTCCAGTCACGAGGCTGGGAGTAATGACGAGGAACGCAGAAACATCATTATCTGTTGCTGGTAGATCCTTCAGAACAAAGACATCATATCACCACTGACCACACAAATACTGAATTAAGATTACAAAGTTCCCCGAGAGTCTTTAAACTCAACGTCTGAGTAGAAATCAATTGAGATGTTGTTTTTCCACCAATACTGCCATTCTTGTTTTTACCTCACGTACTTTACCCTGTCCCTGTGAGTGAAAGTTTGAGCTTTCTGAACTTTTACAACAGTCTTTTATTCTAATAAAGGTGTTTTTGGGGACATTTAATGTAACAGCATTAGTCACAGTGTCAGTCTAGCGGCCCTAATGATCGTCATCTGCATCCATTATCATTTCATGGCGCCCATAGTTCATTTTTACACTTCTGTTTACACTTTAATCCAGCAGTGCCTCAAGCGCTGTTCCCTCACTACCTAGTACATTTCTATTTTGTCACTGCAGTGTTTCCCAATCTATCTGGGCTTGTAAGCACTTAAAATGAAGCATTGTCTGTCAGTGATCCCTTATATATATATATACATAATTATAATAACTCAATATAATATCCTGCTCATTTGTTCATCTGATAAAACCTGCATTTCTCTTTGGATGGACATTTTGGCAGGTTTAATCCATGTACTGTGATCTGGGTGCATAACATTAAACATGCTCTACCTTTGAAATCAATGCATGTCAGCACGAGTTCCTTCCCATTACAATAAATGGCAGCTGACAAAATTAAAACACAGAAAGTGTGGGTAAAGCAATATGCTAATCTCGTGTGTGATTCACACCTGAAGCCCAGTAAATCGAAACTCATTTACAACTATCAACAAATAATCAGTGAGTAATAGGCTAATCTGTTCATGTTAGTCTGCAGTTAACCTTTACACACGCCGCTGTAAAGTAAGAACCGTGTATCACCGCACAAACCAAACCAGCTGCAGGGTTTAATACCGTTTTTTATAGGTTTCTTTTGCCATAAAATTCAGCCAATATATATAACACACCACCTGAACTTTAAATCCAGCCGGAAAATAAATGGTACAAGTAACATCAATTTTTTTCCCCCTGTTTGTTTCAAGTAGAAGTATGTGTTATCTTTGAGAAAAGATGCTTCTAGTCGACTGCAGGAGCACTTTTGAGACCCCTGCAGAGGAACGATTTTTTGCATCTCTGGCTCTATAGGACAGAAATTCATTCAACCGGCGATGATAGCACAGGACAGGAAATCCATGAAAAGGACAGGACTGGGTAGGTAAAGAAATTTCCCTCTATGTTTTCAGCACATTTCACCATGAAAGACAGAAATAAGAAGAAAGATGTTGTCAGTGGTTGTTTCCATGCAGATTTTAAGAGCCAATGTAGCCAGAGCTGCAATCAATGTGGAAAACTGCACATGGCCTGTGAATCTTTAGACGTTCGGTGATTAATAAACCGCTGTCAACATGAATTTAAAACCCTTTTTTCGATCGACTGTCCGCCCAGTGACAAATGAGAAGCATATTTCTTCTGATTCACTGAGTTTTTATTTCATGTCAACATGAGTTACCCCCCTGGAGTCACCCAGCATGCCAACACAACTGTCCATAACAAAAAAAATTCAACAACAATAATCGGGCATATCAGTGCGTTCCCACAGTGCTCTGAGAGAGAGATGTGCGGCCTCTCTTCGTCAGCATCGGTGACACTGCATAAATCTACGCAACTATTTATATTATGTTTATTTTATTTTTTTGTTCATGCAGACTGTGCAACATCAGTCAACTTAGAGATCTATTATACCATTTTCAAAAGCATCGTCTCACAGTGTTGCTGTCATTCTAGACTTTTGTATTTGCCGAAACTCTCAGACAAATCAATACAGGACATTACTTTGAAAAACATTAACATTATGGCCTCCTACATGCATCATTGCAGTTTTCTCAAGCAGAAAATGGGCTTTCAAACCTCTGAGCAAGGATCAGATAATTCCCTTTGGGTTTCCTGGTTTTAGCGAGGCTGTATATTTCACAAGCTTTTCCCTTGTAAAAAAAAATAAAAATATCATGGCCATTATATTTCTCTGTCAAATTGCAGGAGGAGGAAGACAGTGAAGGAAGTCAGGGTCAGTGATGGAGCGCTCTGCCCTGAGAGGCACGGAGTGACTTGCAGTCATAAAGGGAGCGACACTTATTGGCGAGATGGCAGAGATCTCATTTGGCTGCTCCATTTTCACAAGTGTCATTATCGTACACCTCTATGTCCTGGAGACTGGAGGCATCTGTGTCGTCCCCTGCGCTGCTCGCTGCACTGTTCCTGAAGGCGAGACTTCCAATGAAGGGATACACGCTCTCTGCGAACAAGTCTCGGATGTTATAGTAGGGCAGCTCTGGGTCCTGTCTCTCGGGCTTCTCGATACACTGTCCCTCCATGGCTTTGTTTCTCTGATAATACTTTGAGAACTTATTAAAGATGATGGTGATGGGCAGCGCCACCACCAACAGGCCGCAGATGATACACAAGGTGGCCACTATCTTCCCCGCTAGCGTCACCGGGCACGTGTCGCCGTAGCCGACCGTGGTCATGGTGATGGTCGCCCACCACCAACCCGAAGGGATGGTCCCCAAATCCGTGTCCGGGTCCTCCTTCTCCGCGAAGTAGATGAGCGCGGAAAAGATGGAGATCCCCACCGAGAGGAAGAGAAGGAGGAGCCCCACCTCGTGGTAGCTGTGGCGAACGGTTGCTCCGAGCGCCCGCAGCCCGATGGAGTGGCGGGCCAGCTTGAGGATTCGCAGGACCCTCATGAGACGCAGCACCTGCACCACCTTCCCCACGTTCTGCAGGTCCTCGTTCTCCTCCGCCGCCTCCTCGTCGGCCGTCTCCAGGGCCAAAGTGGCGTAAAACGGCAAAATGGAAGCCACGTCTATGATGTTCAAGGGATTCCCGAGGAACTTCCTGCGGGAGGGCGCGACGATGAGCCGGACGATGAACTCGGCGGAGAAGCAGATGATGCAGATGACCTCCAGGTTGGCGAGCACCGGGTCCTCGATGGGCCTCTCGTTGTCGTCCACGCGCTGGAACTCGGGCATGCTGTGGACGCACATGGCGACGATGGAGGTCAGGACCACGCTGAGCGAAGCCACGGCGATGATCTTGGAGGCTCTGGAGTGGCCGGGGTCCTCCAGCCGCAGCCACACGTAGCTCCGCACCTCGCCGCACCAGGCGCCTTTGAACTTGGCCAAATCCTTATCGAGGGCGGAGAGCTCCTCGAAAGACGAGTCGAAGCTCGGCTGCTGGTCGTCGCTCCGGATGTCCCAGTCCCGGTCCTCGATGTACTCCTTCCTCTCGTGGTACCAGTAGCTGCAGCAGGGGCTCAGGTGCAGCTCCTGGATGCCCCAGTACTCGATCTCCTGGCTGAAGGAGTACACGCACAGCTCCTCCATCATGTGGATGCGTCCGGTCTGGTAGAAGTTGAGCACGCTGAGGAACACCCGGGGGTTCCTGTCGAAGTAGTACTCCCTCTCGGCCGGGCTGTAGTCGTCGCACAGCTCCAGGATCGCCGCCTCGCTCTGGCAGCGGAGGAGGCGAGCCAGACGCGTGTGAGGGAAGCGGAGCAGCGTGTCAGGATGCACTTCGTGTCGTACCCCTCCCACGTTGAGGTGGACCTGGTCCTCCTCGTTCCCACGCTGGTGGAGGATTTGCCCATACCCCATGGTCCTGACGAACCATGCAGAGACATTAGAACAACGACAACAACAAAAAAGAAGAAGTCTGTCAATCAGTTTATTGATTTCTTTATGACAAGAAAATGAACTACAAACATCCACAGTCAGCCAGGACCGTGAGAGAGCGAGAGGTGCATTTATGTGGTCGGATGCCTATCAAGACATATTTGCCAGCACAGTTTGTAGAACACATTAGTCCTCTGAAGGAGAAAAAAAAAAAATCAATATTAGCACACACAGGAAATGGCTTGTGCTGGAGTGAGTGAAGAGGCGTGAGGTACTGTCACTTCTTGAAGGGCTCAAGAACAGGATTATCACCAGAAGAATCAAATTACAGAGCGGACTAGACTAACTCAGAGGAAATGAGAGGCAACAAGTTGAAACTGAACCCGCACATTATTCCAACGACTGTCTGCTTTCCTGTATAGTAGTGTGTATTGTCCTGTGGGCATTTCCCAAACCAGCCTGCTAGTTTGCATGCACACTGACCTTTGTATAAAATATAGATCTAACTTTTTCCTTTTTTTTTTTTTGCATCAAAGCCTTTTTTGCTAATAAGTCAGATACTTATACTTAAGTCTGTTTCTGAGGCAGACTTAAATAAAAACATAAAACTACAGCTTACCTGCACGTGGAGCCGTTCTTTCCATGAAAATAACTTTTATCCGGTTGTTTTAGTTTTCACATTTGTAGCTGCAAACAGCAAGTCAGCGGAGGGACTGGGAGTGCGGCGCTGCATCTTCACGGACAGGACAAGAAGAGCTGAAGGCAGGACAGCCGCACGGCAGCAGTTTGTTCCCTTTTACAGGGAACAGGGAGGGGCAAGAGAGGAGGAGAGAGGAGGAGAGAGGAGAGGAGAGGGGAGGAGAGAGGAGAGGGGAGAGGAGAGAGGAGAGAGGGGAGGGAGGGAGGGAGACTGCACATATGTAGGAAGTGGAACACCCTACTGTAATATTACAGTGGTTTTATGTTAAGTGTGTAACATCTCTGAAGGCAGCGATAGTTCAGTTGTGATATCTAACCTCTAAAGGATCACAGACCTTCCTCCTGTCAGGGCTGCTCCACCTATTGAAGTCATGTTTTTAATGTTTTATCAGAAAATAAAAGCACCTGGTTTGTTTTTAACTGAAACTCTACTGCAACTAAAGGCAGCTGACCACAGCTTTGTCTGCCTGCTGGAGGGAGGAGGAAAGAAAATAAGAAAAATCACACACTGACATTTCAATCCTCTGTGAAAAAGCACTGCTCGCAGGCCAACTGCCAACACCAGGCAGTAAGTAACACTGTATCTGGCAGCAAAAGCAACATACCTTTATTGTAACAGCATGATGAAAAAGCTGTGGAGAGTTCAGATTCAAACCAAACATGGCCGACAATTTGTAATCTGTGAGACAACGCGATAAGTTCTGCCATCTAACCTCTGTGCCCTCGCTGAGAGTGCTCTCTGTCTTTTTATTACCTCAATAAAAAACATCCTCTGCTTATGGCGGAAAACTACTTCCTCCAAACCCTGGCAGTGTTGTGGACTATTTCTGCACCGGTCCTAAAATTAATGTGGCATTTTAACATTTTTGTGTCTCATTGGGGGAAATTAAGATCATAATTTTAAATGTAGTGCAGGTGCAGTGTGGTGGAATATAGAGGCTCTTTTTTTTTTATCACACAAAAAGCTGAAACTATTTCATTATCCATTATCCATCCCCCTCATACAAACAGTTTATAATTTAACAAACATCTATATAATGTTGTGCAATTTCAGGATCTTTGGGAAAAACTAATTTACAATAAAAATGTACTGAAACTGAAATTGAAAACCTCCCTTTTGGTGCATGATGAGATTCAGTTCAGTCCAGATCACAGGCCACTCAATTATCTCCATCAGGCTGTAACAGGAGCCACCTGTGTGTGGCTGTATTTCTTCAGTAGGAACCTCCCTCAAGGCCCGTGGAGTTTATTCCCAACACAAACTTCAATAAAAGCTGCAAAAGCAGAGGGGGTTACCAGTTTGCCACCACATGCGCCATGGGTTGTTTATCTGGATTGGGGTTTGTAGTGTTTGTTCTTATCAAATTTCACACTTTCTTTTTACAGTTTTAGATTTGATTTACCTGACAATGATTCAACCTCTTTCAGGTGGATTACTCTCTTGATAGCAGTGGTGCACATAGCAGCTCAAAAGACGGCATCTATAAGTAGGTTTTTTGTCAGTTTTTTCTTTTCCTCAAACACATTGAAAGTCAGTTGCTAGCGTGATAATAATGTAAATCTTTAATCCCAGGAATCAACTCAAAATGTCTGGGGAACATCATGCGTGTGGATGTTGGACAACTTGGAGGAAATCTTCTTGAAGTTGCTGCTGTCATAAGTGAGTATTTCTGAATATTGTTTTTGTTTTTTTGTTGTTTTTTTTGACTCTCATATTTTCTCAAACCACCTTCTCCCTCCCTCCTTAGATGGCACCGCTGTCGAACTTACACCACGTTTAGCATCTCAGTGTGGCTTCAGCATGAAGACAGACCAGCTGGGGAACACCATGATTTATGCCTCCATTCAAAACTGCTTTGCTCAAAATGTGGTAACAAGACCGGGAGATTAAATTTTTTGTAAAGCAGAATCTAATGTGTCCTAATGTGGAGTTGGAAGTTCCCCCTTCTGTGTGTTTTTTTTTTTTTTTGTAGGGAGATAAAACCTTCATAACGACGCTGAGCCTTCGACTGCATGGGAACCGGATGGCTGACGACGATGAGGAGTACCAGGTGGCTGAAACCTGCCACTACCCTGCCTGGGCCTCCAGGGAAATTGTCTGTAACCGTAACTATATGGAGGCAAGTGAACGCTGCTGCAGGACTCTCTCTCTCTCTCTCTCGGGGGGTCGTGTTTCAGTCTGTATGATAAGTGGCTTTATGTCTCATATAAGCATCAAGGCTGGTTGCATGTGGAGGGGAGAGGGAGAGATGGATTATCACTCACAGAGCAGCCTCCTTTCTACTGTAGGTGTCTGTGAAAAGGGCAGCTCCAGATGATTATGCTCTGCCTGGAAATCCCCTCCCAGGGGCTAACTCAAAGTTTGGTGATCCTCGACGAGCTGCAGAGGTTAGATGAGCTAATTTTGTCTGTCTCTTTTTTTATATATATATATTTTTTATTTATATTTATATTCTGGGAACATTTTCTTCCTGGGAAGATGACATTTCTTTATACTTGCCTCACAGAAAAGGCCCATTGATGCCGGATTCAGGATCACAACACTCGTGTTTTACACTCCCGTGGAAAAGATGATGACTGTGGCCGAGGCCCAGAGGAGCGGTTATGGGATGGCGAACACTCCTTCAAGGCTCGTTCTGCGAAGCCACACGACCGCACCTGAAACTTACACCCAGAGCGTGAGTTGAGTTCACTACGCTTGATTTCCCATCTCACCCCCCTCAGCCAGGCTCTGGTCGAATTACTTGTAGCCGATTAGATGACTTATTACTTACTACTTCCAGCCTTCCAATATTTAGATCGCACAATGTGATCAAACTGCCTTTTTAAATGAATTGCTTTGTCTCAAATCCAGCTGGCACAGATAAATACACCGGTAGGCTACTTTCTTATTTACATTCTGCACTGTGTTAAATTACCCAGATACTCTTGGCCCTCCAGATAATCCTTTGCTCCAGCATTATGCATGGGTATCATGCCATTTAAGGTGTTAAATGAAGTAAACAAAAAGCGTTTACACATCATGCTCTCACCCCTGCAGGTAGCAGGAGTGCCTATGACGGTGCTCAAAGCATCTGTCATCTTTGAAAAGAAGTGGCTGGCGACGCAGATCGATGTTGCAGCTGCCTGTCCAGTACAAGAGGGTAAGGAAAATATTTGGAGATCTGTAAATGGGGCCATCGCTCAGGGACAATGGGATCATGTCATGGATCGGAAACTTTTAGCAACTTGGAAGGAGTTCTGTCAACATTAAACATGGTAAAGACGAGTGTTGATTAGTGTTTAACTTGAAAGTTGATGATGTTTTGACATTTCTGGAAACTGCCCTCATTACTTAAATGAGAAAATGGCAATTGAACTAACTTTTCTACTGGCATCAAGTCAAAACTGTCTGAGGAGAGTGGACTTGAACTCACGATCCAGCGTCTCTGAAATTCTGATTATGGCTTCCAAAGTCTGCCACTGCCAGTTTTAAATTTTTCTTGATGTTCATTTCTTCTGTCCAGGCAGCGTTTTCTTTACTCCCACCACCATCACCTGGTACCTGCCCAAGTACATCGACCCGCTTGTTTCCTCTGGACAGTTCAGACTGTTGGAGGTGCACATGGGCATCGACGGCCAACGGCTGGACGCTGCTGAGATGGCGGCCAGACAATACTCCATGTTCATCAACGACGAGCACGTCATTGTTGAAATTCCTGTCGGGGCCGTTGGCGGTCACTTTAAGGTCGGTGGTACGGACATTTGCAGTATTTAAAAAAATAAAATAAAATAAAAATCAAATCTTACTGCAGATTTGAGAGGAAGAACAATCTGTTATGCAACTTAAAGGGATAGTTCAGCATTTTGGCAAATTGGCCCATTGCCATAATCCCTATAGTTTTAGCAGTAGGTTCGTTACCTTTAATTGTCGGTGCAAGCTAGTTTTAGAACGGTGGAGCAGAGCCGTGAGCTGCTCAGAGCTACGCTACGGAGGCTCATGGGATTTCTTGGTTTCCCTCATCAAACTCATCAAATACACAATCCAACAACTCCACAACGCTCTCGTGGACAAGTTGTGACCTGCACATTCACCACGCTATGAGATAATAACAGAACGTTACCGACAAGAGTTGTTTTAGAGGTAAATTTATGCAAAACCACTGATGCGTGTTCTGTCAGGGGCAATTTTTCGGCAAGCAGTTTATCTCATAGCGTGGTGAATGTGCAGGTCACAACTTGTCCACCACAGCGTTTTGGAGTTGTTGGATTGTGTATTTGATGAGGGAAACCAAGAAATCCCATTAGCCTCCGTAGCGTAGCTCTGAGCAGCTCGTTCTAAAAATAGCTTGCACTGACAATTAAAGATAACGAACCTACTGCTATGATTATAGGGAGTATGGCAATGGGCCACTTTGCCAAAATGTTGAACTATCCTTTTAAGGTAAGGTCAAACTTTTTAAAAATGTACATAATGTCAAAAAATTCTGCAGAGTCATGCCCTGGATGATCAATACCTCACTTCTTACACAATCGAGCCAATGATCGAGATGCTCTGGGCTGAAGAAACCACTCACGAAGACACCAGATACAAAGTCCTCCTCCCCATCACCACACCACTGCTGCCTCAACCGCCACAAGTTATTGACAGTGAGTCTTGTAATTGCAGTGTTTTGTGATTATTAATCCATTGCAAGCTGCCTTCATTGCTTTTCCCTCCCTTCTTCCTTCCAGAAACTGTTCCAGGGGAGCGGATATTTAAGGTGCTGCTCGGGCCTTTCGGCTCAGACGTGGCACTAATGAACATTACCTTCCCCTCTGAGGTTTTGTCCGTGGCAGACTGCGTCGCCAGAGGCTTTAACGTCCTTGAGCACATGTCCCCTAATGGCAGCTCGAAGGTCTTCACACTTCACGTGCCCTTCACAGACCGGGTCGTACAACAAATGGTACGCTTTACTGTAACTGCAACGTGGGATTTAGAGATAATTGTGCAGGGTTTTACACATTTTGGTTGCTTGTTGTTTATTTATTTACTTCCATTTTCCAACAGAGAGGAAAGGGGACTACGGGCTACTCTCTCCACCTGACCTTTGGCCTGCTGGTCCTGCCAGAATTCACTCCATTTTCTCTCACGACCTATATGGAAGCTAAATTGGTAGACACAGGTCCGTAGTACTCTGGCATAATGGATGTATTCAAGAAAAGTTCACCACACTGAAATACTGTGTCCACAACAATAGGATTACCCCAAATATTTTTCTGCATAGCAGTGTGTCAGTTTTGCCAATGTGATCAGCATGAAAGGCTAAAAGGCATTCTCCATTAGATGTGGCCTTTTTTAATTGCATTTTTGTTTTTAAACTGTTCAATCTTTTCAAAATGTGTCTTTTGTAGTTCCTCCTGCTATCTCTGGTGGATGCGATCATGAAAACTTCTATGTCCTCGTAAAATATGGGACCCTAGGTTCCAATTTTTACACCATGGTGGGTAACCAGATGTTGACCACTGGTCTGGCTCAGCAGTACGGTTTCATGGAGAACGGCACACACTTGAGCTTGGTGGTGCCGTTTTCAGCCCCCGAAGTTGTGTTTGAGGTAAGATCTTGATTCAGTACAGAGATCATCATGCTACGTGTTTGAATTTTATATTTTAACTTTAACTTGTGCTTTTGGTTTCTGACAACTGTTCAGGCTGTCGAGTCGTTGTCCATCAGGACCAGACTTGATGTGGTTCTGAAGAATCCAGAAACCAACAAAAATATCAAAGATTTCTCTTTGGCTTGCAATTTCCCCTCAACACTGACTGGTTTGTTTTTTGGAGAAAATCACACCTGTCTTTACTCAGAAAACGCACAACGCATGTTTATTGATGATCCTCCTGTTTTCCAGAGTGTTTCCCCAATGGGACCATGACGGCTCTGGCTGTGAAACTAGAGTCGGTTCCCAGTCTGGACCCCAGTCAGCTCACCCTCAGAGACGTCAGCTGTGGCCCCTCCTACAGCGACGACCGATACGCTTACTTCGTCTTCACTGGGAACTCCTGTGGGACTACCAGGAAGGTAAGGTGCACCAATGCATTTTAAAAAAAGAAAAAAACCTACCAAGATTGACCAGCTAAATTTAAAATTTCCTTCCACTTTTTTTTGTTTCTTAGTTTTTTCCCAACGTGATGCTGTATGAAAATGAAATCTCCCTGCCAGATGAACTTGAAAAGATGAAGGATCCAAAATCAGAAGAGCCTGACTATGAGTGAGTATCTCAAACATTTTTAACACAGAAATTAAATGATCAATGTGCAACTCTTTGGATAACTATTTAATTGAATTAAAATAATCAAAATGGGTAGTTACAGCCCAGCTGGAAGCTCTGAACTGGCAACAAATTTCAAACAAATTGCATTTAGATTAACTGAAGCTGCATGAGCAACACAGTTAAAAGTATAATAGTCCATTTTTGTAAAATGATCAAAGCATTTTTCAGTCAATCACATGCTCTTTACTCAGGTTGAAGGTTTCTTGTTACTATGACATCAACACGACTCGTGCCGTAGCCTTCCACACCAGACCTCGAAGGAGTGAACCATTCGCTAAAGAGGCAGAAGGCGAGCTGCAAGTTGCAATGAGACTGGCTACAGGTAAGTGAATGCGTTTACTGAAACCAGTGTAATTTACCATCATTTTCTAACCTTAACTTTTTGATGATGATGCCATACAACTCACTTATATCTTAAATATGAAGACCTTGGGAGCTCCAATGGATTTCTATCCAACAGACCTGCACAATGCGAAATGTAAAATCAATTGGGATATTCCTACATTAGTGAATTTACAGTCGACCTCTCCAACTAATATTGAGCTAATTGAGTTTGTCAAGTAATTGGACTTTTAACAAGTTCATTGAAGCTCCTTAAAACCCAATCATAATGGAAAACTTGGCAAGTTGGGAGAAGTTAAACTGACTCTCTTAACAACTGGTCTGTATGTTCTTCCTCTGTTCACTCAGATGACTCGTTCAGCGTGTTTCACAGACCTGAGGAGTACCCAGTTGCAAAGTATTTACAACAGCCGCTGTATTTTGAGTTTGAGCTGATGAGGTCCAAGAATCCCAAAGTATCACTGGAGCTGGAGAACTGCTGGGCGACGCTGAACGATGACAGGACCTCCAGACCCAGATGGAACCTCATCATCGATGGGTAACTTAGCGTTTAGCATTTGTGTCTGTATTAGTATGTGGCGTTAATTGTGAGAAATGGAAAAACCCTAAACTTGGTGGGTTGAGGTACAACAAACTCTTCTGTTTCAGCTGTACAAACCCAGTCGACCCGTACCAGGTGGTGTTTCATCCCGTCTGGGTTGATGCCAGAGTACAGTATCCTTCTCACTTCAAACGCTTTGAGGTCCAGATGTTTGCCTTTGCTGAAGATGAAGACAACTTGAGTCGCCAGGTAATTTCAACTCTAGGAAATACTCATGATTCACAAGTGAAATGGTGATTATATAATAAAGATGTACATGTCATATCTGTTCATACCTTTTTTTAAGCTCTTTGTCCACTGCGACGTGGTGATCTGTGATCCGAGAAATCCTCTGGGTGGAGTTTGTAACGGGCCGTGTTCAAACCAGGAAAACAGGATAAAGGGTAGGATATGTCACGCATTGAGATCTCTGTATAACAGAAAGGCTGCCCAACTCCAAAGGTGTCAAATCAGTCTGTGCAATGAGAAATGGCTCACATTTATTTTATCTCCTTCGCAGGTCAAAGACGTGCCATTTCAGATGGACACAGTTTCAAACAAGTGTCATCAGGACCCATATTTATAAACTATGAATCCTAAAATAAAGTGGGTTTTTTTTACAAGAGTTCACACTGAGTGTTGTCTTCTTGGAAATATTACCCATGCTATGGAGGGGAAAGGGGGGGTATTCAATTTGGAGAGCTGACCTTCATAATGGTACCTCATTAGTGTGCTGGCTGAATGTTTGCATTTGTTTTGTTTTTTTACTGAAATGCGGTCTCACTGAAATTGTGTTGGAAGAGGTTCATTCAGTGACACTTGAACTGGTTGATTATCTTTAAAATTAGATTGGGGGGCACAGCAAGTTTACAAGTGAATACAAATTATGCAATTAAAACTGAGGTAAACACAAGATGGGCCGAGTGAAGTGTGTATTTGAATCCTTACAGTTTTTTTGGGTTGTTATACTAAAGCTGATAAGCAAATGTAGTGGAATAGAAAGTGCAACATTTCCCTCTGACATATTGTAAATTTAAAATGACCTTAAATGACTTTAGAAAAGCCAGGACAAATTGATGTTTTTTTATATTCATTAAAGCAGAAGTAAGCAGAATGTTTGTGTTAATATAAGTCTTAAATAGTTAAATCTTCTGACAGCAATCACTTATATAGAGTGTTTGGTCTGAAACACGGGTCTGTCAGTCTCTCTGCTCTGCTCTGAGCCGAGGAGAAAACTTTCCTTGTATCCTACAACCTTTATCCAATGAGAGAGAACGGCATAAAGGGGCGGTCCTCTCTGTGTGTGCAGCCAAGGGATGCGCGTGAATGTGGTGACGTAGGGACGAGGGCGGGGACTGCTAACTCCATTGGCTGACAAGAAGTTAGCCAAAACCACCGGATCGCTTACTTCTGCTTTAACCCAATGAAGTAAAACTCCTGGGGAAAGGGGGTGCCTAGATTAATAAAACCTAATATCAACATGGTAAGTCACAGCCATGCAACTGTTACAATGAAGTCTTGCTTGCCAGACCCTCCTCCAGAAAAGAAGGAACTAGAAAATGTCCTTAAATTTAGTGCCTATAACCTTTCATTTAGGAGTCATATATTGTACAGAGCTAATCAGACACATCTCTCTCTCTCTCTGAACACCGACATGTGGGAGATGTCAACCGGCTGTGCAGCTGGATAGGTCAGTGGGTAATGCCAGTGACTTTGAATTGGGAGGCTGGGGTTTAAATCCCAGTCAGGACTAGTATGTTGCAGATGTAGCCTATTGCGAACCCTCAGAAGAAGCTGCCCGTCTTCCTCAGACCTGGAGACTCATGATCTGACCTTGGAACAAACCTGAGACATATTTTGATATATATTTTTGAGGGCAAATGTCTTAAAGTTAAAGCCCCACTATGTAGGATTTGTAGTAGCTATTGATGCTTTGGTTGATAAGAGCAACCGACCGCTATTTCGTTCCCAGAGAAGCACAAGCTGGGTTTCCATCCAAGTCGTATCGAATTTAAAAGCGGATTTTGTGAAAATGTGCAAAAAGCAAATGCGAATTTATGACCGTTTCCATTCATTATTGTTTTGCGATTATTGGGAGAGGAGGAGTGCGCCGTGAGATTACGTCATAAGAGAGCGTGAATGTATCCAACAGTTGACACTCAGCTGACACTCAACATCATGGACAATTTACGTACTTTCCGGACTATAGACGCACCTGTATAAGCTGCACCAGCTACATTTTAAAAGAAAATACATATAGCCTATAGGCCGCACTTGAATATAAGCTGCAGGTTTTCATGTTGTAACATGAGATATTTACACAGAAAGACAGTAGGGAACTGTGACAGTCCGCTCGCTTTTCCGCTGTTTTGGTTATGCTCCTCTCCTCCATGTGCATCTGTTTACATACGAAGCCGGTGAAAAATCAATAAGTTACATAACGATGTTACGGCGTGTGTTTGTGTAGTCTTAACCGTCATAAATAAAAGATTATGGGTTACGGATCGCGTTTGTGTCGCGGGGTGCAGAGACGAGAGCTGGGAGACCGGGGCGTCGTTCTCCATTTGTTTGAACGTGGCTGGGTGAAGTCCAGCAGCACTTCACCCACAAACTCTGCCTCAATTCGCATAATCTGTTTCCATCACAAAAACTCGCATTTCCTTTAATCGATACGCTGACAAATCCACCCCCTCCAAGCGTATAAACTTTTATGCGCATTTACTGCCTTTATTCGAATTTCTGGCGTTTCCATTCAAGTATTTATTCGCAATTTTTGAAAATGCGAATAAAAAAAAGGTGGATGGAAACGCAACTAGTGTAGCCTAAGCACAGCCCTTGCCGGTACAATGCCAAGCAAAGCTACACAGCCTGAACATCTGGTGAGTTTTGGAGGGGAGGCAGGCCGGTCGTTCGGCCCAGCGCAGGGCGCTTGTGTGTGGATGAGAGGAGCAGGGAGACTGGGACCACTGTGTTCCTTCCTGCGCAAGAAAATTAGATAGTAGTTGCAGCCGGCACGGTTCCAGGGTGCCATTCCGAAGGGCCGCCACTCCGAACGTTTACTTTAATTTGTCGGAATGCCGACCCTTAATTATTTATGGGAAAAGGGTGCCATTACGAACCTGAAAGAAAGGGTGCCATTCCGAACCTGAAAAAATCTTGAATGGTTTACGGCACACAGTAAACAAGCCTAATTGCGGTGGTAGCGTAGTGGTCAGAGCATCTGCTTTTGACGCGGTGGATCAGGGTTCGACTCCCGGGGGAGATACATATTAACTGCGATTTTATTGGCCTCTACCTAACCTTTTTACTAAACTTAACCAACTCCTTTCTACATTGCCTAAACCTAACCAAAGCACAGAGCAAGGACATTTATTTTCAGCAGGAGTGCCGCGGCTGCATCAGACCATGGATGTAATGCATCAGACTCGCACCTGGGTGAAACTTTGGAGGCGGAGGGGGAGGGGGAGGGGGAGGGGCCGGTCGGGCGCTGTCCCCGCGGCGCGTCGTGTCAAGCCGGGCAGGAAGTCAAACCACGAGAGAATCCGGTCAATTTTCAAAATAAAACACATTCGGAACGGCGGCCCCTCGGGAAGTTCGAAATGACGGACCTTCGGGAATTTTCGGACTGGCAGACCGTCGGAATGGCGGTCCTTCGGTATGGCGGTCGCCCCCCAGCCGGCACGACCCCGTTCAGGCTGCAGCGGTGGGACCATTTATCCTATTAACTATTTTTCTACCACTTCATTGAGTTTTAGACACATTTTAAAGGTTGAAAAACTACATAGTGTTGCTTTAAGGGACTGAAAGTTGCCAAAGTGTGTGAACTGAATCTTAATTTCATACAAAAGCCAGAACATTTTTGGAGTTATCAGACACTGAAACTAGATTCAAAGGGATGTCTGCCCTTAAGACAGCGTGACACAGAAAAGATTACTTTTCTAGTGTATAGTCAAAAGCATGTTGTCAAGAAAACTAGGTCTCTAAACATGTGGACCATCCTTTAAAACACATTCCAATCACTCCCCATACTCTCACTCCTGATAGGTCAGCGAGGTCTGTCCTCACTGACATTTCTATTACAGACCATTAGGTGTAACAAGTTCCACTTCAGAGGAATCTAGATTTTGGAAAGAATCTAAACATTAACTTAATCCATTGCTCATTGATTTGGTGGCAGAAATTTATTTCCAGAAGCAATCAAAACCTCTGAGCTGAAACTTCATGCACTACAGGGAATCCATGGTATAGTGACATTAACCTTCTAAAGCAATTTGTGAAGACAGCCTGTTGGAGCTGCAACTACATTTGTATACTAATGTCACCTATTGTTGATCCGTCTAAACTGCAGCACCTCGTCCAAAAAAGGAGCAGCAGGAACGCTGGGTACCTTAGTCAAGGTCACACAGACCTCAAATTCACCAGGACTCAGACTGGCTGTGCAGCGAGTTGGATGAAATGAAGTTGTAAAGTGAATTATTTATAATGGTTGGAGGTAAAGAAAAACAAAAACTGGGTTTTTTTTTTTAAGAAACTTTATTTAGAAGTCTTAAGTGGTCAGTAGAATAGGTCCAGATGAGAGATGTTGCTGGTTGTTCATGGCTGTACTTCTTTGCTCTGGAAATGAAACGAGACAAGTGTAAGTCACAAGTTTCATTTTGAACAGTTGGCATAACATTTGAACACTTACCTCTTTTTTGTCCCTTTACCCCTTGCTGTCTGTAGCTACTCGTGCTTGTACCGTGCAGACACTGGCCTCTGCAGGCGCCATCTGTCTGGCTGCTTTTGTCACAAACCACCACATCACAGTGGACATAGATCTGTGAACAGACAGAAGGATTTAGATTTAGGCAGAAGGGCAACATGATCTGGTTCATGTGCTGTGGCTTGAACATTTTGGAGGGTGTTACCTCGTCTTTGAGAACCTCATCATCTTTAGTGAAGGTGAACATCTTCATGGAGAAGCGTTTGAAGTGCAATGGGACAGCAACTCTGGCGTCGGCCACAACAGGATGAAAGATGGTCACATAGCTGTCGTCATGGTTCTCACAGCTGATGGGAAAGAAAAAAAAAAAAAACAATTAACCTCAGTGCATTAAAAAGCTTTGAAATTCAGATTTAAGTTTGTGCTCCACATTACGTGTCCACAATGATGTCCCAGCTGGGCAGCGATGTCCTGTCCTCATGAAGAGTTGCCCAACAGTTCTCCAAGATGAGCTCCAGATGGGGGTCAGTCGAATACATCAGCTCCACCTCAAAATACAGTGGCTCTCTCAGGAACTTCACCACTGGATAACTTTCTTCTTCGTAGAAGTGTTCATATGATGAATCTGGAGGAGGAGATTCCCATTTGAGGGACAAGTTATCTTAATACTGTCAATAATGCCAAATGTTGTGCCAATAAGTCAAAAGTTGTCCCTTTGGTCCGACCTTGGGCTAGCCTCATTTGCACAATCAGCTGTCCTGTCCCGATCTCTGCTGCTGGGTTAATGGTCCTCGGTTTGTAGCTGAACGCAACCGTCTCAGTCTCGTTGACAACATAGTAGCAGGAAACTGTTTGCCTACACAAGAAAACATACAGTTATAAATAAAATATAAGAGCTCAAACTCAAGTCACATGATAACAATCTGATCACTTTACTTGTATTCAGGATCAACAGGTGACGTGTAGGCTGCTCCTTTGTGGCCACTGTGGTAAGGCAGGCCAATTTCATTCTCGTACAGCATGTAGTGGCCAAAGAACTAGAAAAAAAATATATAAAAGAAAAAGATGAGGTAGCATTAATAATACATTCACCAAAGGCACCAATTAGTGTAATTAAGGTGTTGTGACTTACTGTTCTAGTGGTCCCGCAGGAATCGGCGCTGAAAGAGAAGAAAGCAAATCGATCGTCGCTGAACGCTGGCTTGCAAGATTTGTCTTTCAGAGTCAGCTGACCCGGCTCAAGACTGGGGACCGATTCCACCTTCACGGCCAGAGCGGAGATGGTTCCATTTGGGTAGCAGGCTATGGAGAAATTTAAGATGTTTAAGTTTTAAACATTGTAGCAGTGAGAGGACAAAAGGCATCTGCTAAATAGAAAGAAAATAAAAAACACTTACTAGTTGTCGTCAAGGGGAAATTGCAGGCCAAATAGAAATCACCAAGCAGCCAGTTGTTGATTGGATCCCACAGCAGAATGTCAAGTCGGGCTCTGACTGAATCGGAGGTAATCAGCTGCAAAAACAGAAAGTGAAGTTATTTGGTGCAGATGGAGTTCAGCCAGTTTGTAAAAAACTCTGTAACACGTCGATGACCTACCTCAAACCCGCTGGCCTTGGCCTGGTAGGGCACCACGAGCTGGAAGTGTGTGCCATTTTCTCTGAAGTTGTAGACCTCGCCGAGCTCGGAGGTGAGCTGCTGAGTACCGACCATGGTCTGGAACTTAGAGCCTTGACTCCCGTATTTCACACTGACGTAAAACACATTCCTGTCGCAGGTGCCAGTGATGGTGGGAAGCACTGAGGGAAGAGAGGTCAAACATGTAATTAAAGCTTCAGTTGTAACAAATTAAAGCTTCAGTTGGTAACAATTATTCAGTCATATTTGCTGGAACTGTCACTATATTCTGACATTAAAGGGTAATTTAGGACAAAATCCAACTCCTCTGGCTCCACCTCCAGCCTGTGATCGTATTTGCCAAAATCCATGACCAAAGCTTCTCAACCAGTCAGGTAGCAGCCAATCGCAGCTCGTACACGTTGTAGTGAGCTGATGGAATTTCTGACTAAGTCGTGGACTTTACTTTCACTGTCATGACGATACACCGTCAGCAGCTCCCTCTTTTCACCTCTGTCAACCTTCATAAGAGGGACCTGATGGTGTATTGTCTTGAAATTCTTGACCAAGTGGCAGAGTTTACTTTCACTTTGTCAACTTACCAACTGTAGCTTTAAGTTGGGTTTGTTTAATTCTGGAAGAAACCAAATATGTCTACGAGAGTCTCACCAACATCCTGTAGAGATGCTTCCAAATCCACTGGGTGGGCAAAAGGAGTCTCTTCGGGCAGAATTGAAAACCCAAACACCAAAGGGAGGAAGTAGACTGTGACCAAGGGTTCGGGGTTCTGCAGAACAAAGAAAGCTCAGGTTACGACTGAAGAAGACCACTTCCACCACCGACCTGTGGTGCAAATGAAACGTTGCTATTCAACCGTCATGTCATACATGCTTCAGGACGACGTCGGCATCGAAGGGCACTTGCAAAGAGAAGCTCTTCAGGCCGTCAGCTTGGCCGTGCTCCTGGACCACGAAGCCTCTGGCTCGGCTTTCCTCAACGGTGAGGACCCCGGTGGAGAAGGTGATGTTCCTGAGCTCCACGTCGTGAAGAAAAGCCCCCACGTGAACGCTGAACATCCGGTCCTCAGGGACAGTATCTGTAGAGCACAACATGTCAGATCTACACTTTCCCCACAGAGCTTAAAGGGATAGTAGCATTTTTTTTAAAGTGGGGTTGTATGATCTACAAATAGCCCCTAAGTACTTTAATAGCAGTAGAAGACTCTGCACTCCTCCCGTTAGCAACGCCAGCCCATAGCCCTGCCCAGAGATTAACATACAGTGTTGTGAACAGACCCAAAGAAATTGCCTATTTTCGTGGTCTAAAAGAGGTTTTACCTGGAAAAAAAAAAAATACACAGTTCCATTGTTCACTATAATTTTTTCCAGCCCCTCAAAGTGCAGGAAAAACTCAGTTTTTATTTGGAGCTAACCAACTGCTGATCGGCGGGCGCTAACCCTGGGCCGGAGGGAGACGTGAGTTGGTTAGGTCCAAATAAAAACTGTGTTTTTCCTGCACTTTGAGGGGCTGGAAAAAATTATATTATAGCGAACAATGGAACTGTATTTTTTTTCCACGTAAAACCTCTTTTAGGCCGTGAAAATAGGCCGTTTCTTTGGGTCTGTTCACAACACTGTATGTTGTAAATCTCTGGGCAGGGCTATGGGCTGGCGTTGCTAACGGGAGGAGTGCAGAGAGTCTTCTACTGCAATTAAGGTACTTGGGGGCTATTTGTAGATCATACAACCCCACTTTTAAAAAAATGCTACTATCCCTTAATTTAAAAAAGGGGGGGACTTACTATCTGTGGCGTGGGGGGGTCTGGGCATCAGAGGGGTGGTAATGGGGAACAAAACCTTGTATCTGGTGTCATCTTGGTTATCAGCTCTCCACAGCACCTCAAGCAGGGGCTCCACGCTGAAGGTGACGTGGTACTGGTAATCTGGGGCATGGCTCTGCAATTATTCATGGCATTTTAATAAAACATGCAAATGGACAAGTGACCTGAAGTCTTGCATGGTAAATCCACACATATCCCAACCTTGTAGTAACCATCGGGTGAGCCCACTGGGATTTCCATAACGATGTGGAAGTCTGTTGTAGATAGCATGTACCCCCGTGCGGCCATCTGAGATTTATCCAGCCTCTGCCCGTTGACTCCCATGTGCATTTCGACCATTTTAAAGCTGCCGTCCATCAGCGGCGTCACACGGCGAGGTACGTGCCAAGAGATTAGATCCTCGGTGAAGAGGACACCGCCTGTTAATGACAATGACAAACACAACCAATGACTCAACTGTACTTCCATTGACTTGACTCATTGACATTTGAGAGACTCACTCACCTGTGGGACAGGCAGCTGCCACGTTCACAACACTCAAACCATGCGGTGCCCTGTAGTAAACACTGGCCCTGAAAACCTCCATGGGGACGCCAGCCACCTGGAAGTGGTGTTACAAGAACACACAGACGCCCATTCATAATGATGCAGAACATAAATAAAAACAAACACAGGAGGAGCTGTGTGGTCGCTTACATCCTCAGAATAAGTTTCTGCCGTGTTGTATGGGCTTCGCATAACCAGGCGGCTTGAGGTAGTCGTGGCAGCATAGCCGGCTTGTTCTGCCTCCCTCTGCACCATCGTCACTGGTTCTGGAGTGAAAAACGTCATCTTCCAGATACCGTGTGCTGCACCTGATGCCTGAGAAAAGAAATCCAGACTCGCATTTAATTTTTCTCATAACCTGAAATCTGCATTTTCCCCTATTGTGAGGATTTTTTTTTTTTTTTTACACAACATACTTCAGGAACGGTGTTGAGCTGGGATACATCTTGAACATCCTGAGTCTGCCCCTTTGCATTAACATCAGGTGTAGCCATGCGGGTTGACACCTAAGGAAAGAAAAGAAAAAAAAAAAAAGAGAGAAATACCAGATTTATACACAGCTGTAGCAGCTGATGACAGGTGTTGTGCAATTGTGTCACAGTAACCCACTTCCATGTAGTTCCTGTCGCAGAGAACCTCTCTGGAGGCCCAGCGGGTGTAGCTGCACGTCTGAGTCACGTCATGACTGGTCACATCGGAGGGACTCTGGCCGTGCATTTGGAGCCTCAACCCAACATTAAATGTTGTATCATCCTGTAAATCAACACATTGTTAGAGGAAATAAAGCATGTAAGAATTTTTACATGTTAGAAAATGAAATGAATAGTATAATGACAATGCTTTTTTGGTTCCAGCTTCTCCACTGTGAGGATTTGTTGATTCTGTCTTGAATAAAATACTTCTGCAGGTTTAGAGCAAGTTATTTGAAAATGGCATTGATCATGTCAACATTTTATGACATTTAGAGACCAAACAATTCAATGAATTTAGAAAATGTGGCCAAACAAAAATCAATAGTACTCAAAAATCTTTCATACACAGGAAATTAACTTTATAAACCATTTCCCCCCCATCCCAACTACTGCCTGCATGATCAGGCCAAGATCATTTAAAAATCTGGCCCTTAAAATGCATTACAAGGGGGAGGATATATCATCATTAGCTCAACATACTTCGTTGTCCACATAGCAGCCCATCAGAGACGTGTAGATTCTGGTGTTGCCCCATGGGTCAGACTCCATGCTGTATCCACACTGAGCAGCCAGGCTGGGTGTCAGCGCAATGTGCCGGGTGCCATCTGGAAAAGGAGAGGAGGAGAGGCAAACATGTCAGGGATCGCTTCTCCCAGTGATGAAGCAATCTGCTCACAATTAGCAGAGTTTATACTCACTGATTGCTTCCACCTCGAGCTGGTTCCCCACTGCTAGAGCTTTGTCCAACGACAGCCTCATTAGATTACCCGCACAGTCTGACCTTAAACCACTGCCTGGTTAGAGAGAGAAAAAATAAAATAAAAAACTGGTTAGACAGAGTGTGGAAAACTGACTCAAGCTGACATGAAGTGGTTAAACGTGAATTCATCTTACTTGACTGCGAATTGAGCTTCACATTTGGCCTTGCTTGACCGAAGATGATTAACGCAGCCAACAAGTTCCATGAGAAACTTAAAAAACAAAGAAAATCGATTAGATACTCTTAAAAAAAACACTTAAAAGAATACAATATGAAAAGGAAAAACAAGACAATGAACTTACATGTGTTCAAGGTTCCTCATGTTGCAGTCCACTCACTCACAGCCAAACAAAAAAAATACACAGGAATCAAACCACTGTCAGAGCTTGGCACTGAAACCCCAGCAAGCCCCACTTACAAACCCGCTCCTGAGTGGCTGACTGCTGCTCTGAGCCTCCACCAGGTGTTTCTTATATCAGCTGATCACGGCGCACAGCTGAGGCTCGTCAGTAATCCCACACCTGTCTCACTCACTGTGGGCGAGGTGGGATAGCCTGGCTTCTAACTGATATCTGAAACTATTATGTCTTAATTGCATTATCTCTCTATCCCCTTGATTGATCTATACAATATATATATACTTTACCTATTTTATTTCATTTCTATTCTATTTTAATGCATTCAGTTTTTATTTTATTTGATCCCATTGCACTATTTTATCTTATTATAGTGTTTTCCCCATTGCAAACGATTGAGTGTAAGATAGCGTTTCCTTGATGCCTTTCATTCCAGTGTTTTAAAAGGATAGTAGCATTTTTTTTAAAGTGGGGTTGTATGATCTACAAATAGCCCCTAAGTACTTTAATTGCAGTAGAAGACTCTCTACACTCCTCCCGTTAGCAACGCCAGCCCATAGCCCTGCCCAGAGATTTACAACATACAGTGTTGTAAATGGACCCAAAGAAACGGCCTATTTTTGTGGCCTAAAAGAGGTTTTACGTGAAAAAAAATACACAGTTCCATTGTTCGCTATAATATAATTTTTTCCAGCCCTTCAAAGTGCAGGAAAAATGCAGTTTTTATTTGGACCTAACCAACTCACGTATCCCTCCGCCCAGGGTTAGCGCCCGCCGATCAGCAGTTGGTTAGCTCCAAATAAAAACTGCGTTTTTCCTGCACTTTGAAGGGCTGGAAAAAATTATATTATAGCGAACAATGGAACTGTGTATTTTTTTTTCAGGTAAAACCTCTTTTAGGCCGCGAAAATAGGCCGTTTCTTTGGGTCCATTCACAACAATGTATATGTTGTAAATCTCTGGGCAGGGCTATTATGGGCTGGCGTTGCTAACGGGAGGAGTGCAGAGAGTCTTCTACTGCAATTAAAGTACTTAGGGGCTATTTGTAGATCATACAACCCCACTTTAAAAAAAATGCTACTATCCCTTTAAAATTCTTGTGAATGCATTTGTGTATCTTTATATACAACCCCTATCTTCATCGTTTTTATCATGTAAAGCACTTTAAGTTGCTGTGGGCATGTAAAGTGCTGTAAAAAAAAAGCTTGATTTGATTGACTGATACACTATGAAGCTGCATGTGTGTAAATAAACAAGCATGAATTAGAAATGTGCAGTAAAAAATGTTTTATTGTTAATTGATTTATAGGATATTTACAGGTGTGTTTCAAAGTAAAGATGCATTTTATTATATATAAGTACAGTATTGTTTTTCTCATCTTGTGGAAAGACCATCCTCATGTTTTTTCCTTTTCAGCCGAGACTCTTCATTAATTAACTCTTGATTATGGTTTCACATAAACGAACCTTCCAGCGTCTCCAAGATGGTGCACCAACTTTTATTACCGACAGTAAAAATCCCAGATTCATCGTTTTACCTGGTGCGTCGGGGTCGATCGGTCTGCACCGTCCACTTACAGACTTATACAGTGATATACTTTCTTTTATGAGGTCATTACACTTTTTTTTTTTTTTTAACCCGGCTGAAAGTCTTGAGTCGTTGCAGCAAAGGAATCATCGATGCTCTGCTTAACAAAAATCCATATTGGTGTCGCGCCTGATCCAGCGGGATGTCTTCTTCCTTTTATGTGAACAAACAGCAAATGATTTTTGCATTTTGCAGCTATCTGGATTTAAGCTGTGCATTTCTTTAATACAGAAAGCTTTATAAGGTTTGTGTGACACATAAAGCTGTCCATCCTCAGATTAAATAACAAAATAAATCAAATAAATTAACATAAAATAATTTGACAGTGATTGACAGCACAGCACATTGCAAAAAATATATAAAATATGAACTCTGCAGTTACGATGTTGTCAGTATCCCCTGTTTGTCTTCTCCTGCTGGTCCAGAAGTGTCTGTTGTAGACTCACTTTGGCATCCTCGAACTCTGGATTGAGCTTTAATGCTTGTTTGAAGTCACTCTTGGCATCGTCAAAAAAGCCTGTAAGATGACATAACAAATAGAAAATGTGTATAAGTTTATGACGTGTAGTGCACTGCCAGACTGACTTGTTTAGAGCCAGCAGTTTCATTTTCTATAGGCATCGTGAGTAGTGGGGATGACGACTGTCTGGATTACAGCTCCATCTAGTGTCCACAGGAAGAACACACCTACACTTTATCATCGATGACATTGTGTTCATGGTCAACAATAAAAAATAAAAAAAATAAAAAAAACAGGATATGATTATTGTTTTTTATAACTGATTCTATTTTTAATAATAATTACAGAAGTTTGTGTCGCAAAGGTCAACAGAGTCACATACTCAGGAGGACAAGCTTCTTCTTTTCACCTCTACTGCAATCCTATTACTACACACACACACACACACTCATGTGGAACTTAAATGTCTATTAGTCAAGTGCTTTTACCATTTCCTTCCTCCATGAACGTGCATCTATTCTGACTACACTTACAGGTCACATTTACATAGATGGTAAATATATACAAACTGTGTGCTGCCACTGCCAGTGTCTGTAACTATGATGGAGGGGGAAACAGCTCTGGTGGACAAACTGAAGACTAATACGTCAAACAAAGTTGAGAATTTGTGACTATATTGGGCTAATTTCAAATGATTTAATGTATATTGTATGATTTAATTTTAGCATGTTTTTATTTGAACTTGTATCATAAGTATTTTACTCTATTTATTGCACCCCGCACTTTCTTTCTTTCTCTTTTCTTGGATTTGTTACTGTTTTATTGTATATTATGTACTGTGTATGGATGTTTTACATGTAGGCTACATGGCAGCTGTCATAACTCCCTTGCCCAAGACAAATGTCCCCTGGTGGGACAAATAAAGTTTACTTGATTTGATTTGAATTCATTGTATAGTCATCACATTGATTGATCTGTTTGATACCCCTCATGCTCTCATTTGTCACCTGTCTGTCACTACAGTTGATCTCTTCTGGAGACCAAATAATGAGTTTGATTCATCACAGATTTACATAAATCAGGAACATACATTTTTGGGAACCATCATTGATAATAGACTCAGCTGGAAATCACATATTGATTATATTAAAACAAAAGTCTCCAAAACAATCGCAATACTACATAAAATAAAGCACATAGTGAACAAAAACTCACTTTACATACTGTACTGTTCCCTCATACTTCCTTACTTAACATATTGTGTTGAGTTATGGGGTAACACATACAAAACAATCACAAATCCTATCTTCATACTGCAAAAGAAAGCCATTAGAATTATACACCAACAGGATTACTTAGCACCAACAAATCCACTCTTCATCAGTACCAAAACATTGAAATTCGAAGACCTGGTTAATTTAAACACTGCTGTAATAACTTATAAAGCAATAAACAACCTACTTCCACCCTGCATACAAAAGCTGTTCTCAACTAGAGAGTCTCAGTATGACCTCAGGGGGACCTGCATTTTAAACAAACCAAAAGCAAGGACAAACACTAAAGCCAAATGCATTTCTGTTATTGGAGTAAAATTATGGAATAGCCTTGACAATGAATTAAAATCATGTACAACTATTACACAATTTAAAAGAATGTTTAAAATCAATGTATTGAATAAATATTTAACACTAACATAAAGTAAGAAAATTATTATTACTAAATGGAGGTTCTGTTTGTTTCGTTTTGATACTGTTCACTTTACTTACGCTCTTCGAGTGTAATTTTTCTACAAATTTTGTTTTGTTTTGTTATTGTAATTTTTCTTCCTGTAAATAGGATAGGCATTAATAAGCTTTGCTTCTGCCTTTGCCCTTTCGCCCATATTGATCATGAAATTTTGACTTGTTTGTGTATGTTAATGTTTTGTGGAATGGACGAATAAATAAATCAATCATGTTTAAATACATTTAATTATCGGATTGAGTGATTTAATTGAAAAAAAAAAAGTTAAAAATTTGACACATCATAAATCAGACGTTTATTATGAAAGGGTCTGAGCGGAAGTCATTCATATTACTCTGTCTGGTTCAGTTCGCTGTTATCAGGCCAGAAAGTGTGTATTCTCCTTACCTAGTCTGTAGTGGATGAGTCCTCTGTTGTAGAAAGGGATTTCAAACTGACTGTCGGCCTCTGTGGCGAAGCTGTAATCTTCTATCGCTTCATGAAAATCCACCCGCAGGTATTTTATCTGCCCCCGGTTGTTATAAGCGGTGGCCAAATCACCAGCTTCACAAGCCCTGAGGAAACACGACACAGCCGCATTTCAGTTTTATTACAAAGAGTCAATGTGGTTTAATGATAAAGAAGACAGAAAAATGAAGTAAATGTAAGATAAACACAACCAACAGCAGCGCAAACTGACTGTTAGCTGCTAACTCGCTTCTGTAGGAAAAGACGAGCACCTGGACTTTAAGCAGGAAGAGATAAACTTTGTGTACAGCTCCTCTGCCTCTTTGAAATTCCTCTTCTTAAACTCAGAGTTGGCATGTTGAAGCGTTTGGGAGTTATCTTCCTCCATTTGCAGGTTTCTGAATCTGTGAGGCTTCGTAGTTACTCATACAAGTTTGTTATGGTTTTTCCTTTTGTACCCCGGATGTGACGTAGCCCCAGAGAACGTCCAATCAGGTTTCACTGCGTCATGAGTGGGCGGGGCTTAGCAGGCCTCACTTTGACAGAGGGTCTTATGCTTCTGTGACCTTTAGCTATTTATATCGCAAACAAACATTAATGGTAAAGAGGAAGAATACTTTTTCCAACTGCATCACTTTGTATAATTTAAATAAACAAAAATAACTTTACTTATTCAAACCCTTATTTATTCTCGAAAGGACATTGAGGTTTTACCCTCATTTGCAATCTCGTCGAGATCACAGCAATATTCAAAGCAAAACACAATGCACAGCATAGGATAAAACACAGTTACAAAAGTTAAATACATCTGATTCATTACAAAATTTAAAAACAGTTACAGACTGTGGTAAAGAGGTTTGAGATGATATTTTTTATAATGTTGATAGGATGGAGGAGCATTAATTTTAATTGTGAGTTGAAGATCGTTCCAGGAGGCAGTACAGGGGCATCATAGCAAAATGCAGATTTACCAAGTTCAGTTTGTACCCAGGGGACTTTAAAAGTAAGCCAGTCATTGGAGCGAGTTGAATATGAACCTTGATTTAAATCTAACAGTGTTGTAATGTATGGTGGGAGTTTTTCAGTAATGGCTTTAATTAAAGATGAAGAGATGCCAGTGATTGTTGCGTCTTTCTGACAGGGAAGACCAACCTACTTTTGTGTACAGATTACAATGATGAGTGCTATAACTATCGCCGGTAATGAATCTAAGAGCAGAGTGATAGACCACATCTAGAGGTGAAAGAATTGAAGGGGCAGCATTCCTATAAATAATATCACCATAGTCCAACACTGGCATAAAGACAGCTTCAACAATCCTCTTTCTGCAGATCATAGGGAAAATAGATTTATTTCTGAAAAAGAAGCCAATTTTTTGTCTAAGTTTGCTTGTGAGGTTGTCTATGTGAAATTTAAAAGTTAATTTTTCATCAAGCCAGATACCTAGATATTTAAACTCAGTGACTCTCTGAATAGTAGAGCCATTTAGCGTAGATAGGTGCAGGCGGTTATATTCTGTGTTTTTGGATCTAGTGAATAGCATGGATTTTGTTTTATTTGAATTTAATACAAGTTTAAGTTTGATGAGAGCTTTCTGCATTATTAACATGCTTAACTTAATTATTAACATGCGCTATTATGTAAATTTTGTTATATAACTCACATAACATTCACTCACTGTTTGGTCATTTACTTTCCACAACCTCCCATAGGCCTACATATCATATTTTTTGGGGGTAGACATTATAAGTCCTTTCATAATTTCTTCTATGCTTGTATATTTTAATAAAATATAAACAAAAATGTTGATCAGTTTTATACATTGCATAGGCTACATTACATTTTACATAACATAACCATTACATTTGTTGTTTCAACTTTCTTTATCATGTGTATATGGATTTTTATATTTTATTCTTATCTCAATATTATATAAGTATATATGGATAAAATATATATATATATATTTGTGTGTTTCACTGTGTACCAATGTATTTTTGCACTTATTTGTAATGATAAATGTTCATCTCAGATAAAAGGGTATAAACTGTTAATGGTAGATTAAGCTCCAGTGTGCCAAAATCACTCCAAAATAAGTTGATCATTTCAAAGTAAGCATGTACACATTTGATTTTGATGTTTAAATTTTTAAAACAGCAGATGGCAGAGTTGACTCCAACCCCATTAAAACAAGGCATTGAATGTATGTGAGAATACAATGAAGTTTATGTGAAATTTACCAGTAGAGATGGTAAAAGAGCCAGGGTAAATAAAGTTGTACAAACATAATAGCCAGCCCGAGATATTAACATAAGATCCAATCTGATACTGAATAATGTTTGGATGTTAAGTTTGTATCTTGATAATGTAAAAGATGTGGAGGTTTTCACTCTGAAACAAAAACGAGGAACTGTAACAGCCTGACACATCTGTCACGCCTGTTGTGGGACAGTGTGGACTTTCGCTACAGTAAATACACAACAACAAGGGAAAAAAAAAAAAAAAGGCCATACCATAAGTAAACTGGTGAGAAATTCTCAGACCATCTCCCAGGTGAGGAAGTCAACTGTCCTGGTGAAGAATGTCACCTTGAGGAAACAAAGGTCAGTCAGGGGCCGTGCACTTCCCTTTCTGCGGCCCATTTATCACCAGACTGCGTGGACGAGTTGACACAGATCAAATGGAGACCAGTTTGACCCGGAGGCTCAGACCTCTGGCTGTTGACACTACTACTGAGAAAATGGCAATAACATATAGTGTAGTGCCTGTGTGCTACTTCCTGTTGGTCATTTTAAAATAACTTGGATAAATATCATTAGTTATATAGCACACAGGGCCGGCCCCTGGCATAAACACTCTATGCGGTTGTTCAGGGCCACAGCCGTTAGGTGGGGGGCCACATGATCAGAAAGGTACCGGGGTTCATTCAAGTCATTTAAACATCCTGAGGTCTGCACGTGCACACTATGAGCTTTATATGTAATTTGAAGTCAATATTCAGCTTCTTTTATCTCACATTTGAGACATTTGGTGAAAATAGAACGGCAGAATGACAACATTTGTGCTCAAAAAACAATCTTACAAAATTTCATTTTAGACTTGTTTTCTACACTTATCTATTACTGTATTCATATCCTATTTCAAGCACCAAAACAGTTCATTCTCATGACTGAAGGTGTGTTTTCACAAGGGATTTGAAATTTTTCAAAAAGCAGACCTCAAATTTCCAGCATTTGGCCTAAATTATTTCTTTATACAGTGTTCTAGGACAAATTGGCCTCAGTGTGCTTACAGCGGAGGTTCTAATATTTAGACATAAAACACTTGAGTATTGTTACATCTGCAAGTATCTTAAAAAGATAAATTTAAGAAAATATTTAAAAGTCGAGAAAATGGCCTCAAACCTCAGAGGGCATAAACACGTCTGTATTCAGTTTTAACCAGTGATTTGGTGTTTGCGCTTAGAGTGCAGGGCCACAAACAAAAATCTTGTTTAGGGCCACCAAAATCCTAGGGCCGGCCCTGATAGCACAGGTTTATTTTGGCAGGGAAATCACATACACACACATGAAGCAAAGATTTGCAATGTTCAGTGTGTCCTCGTCGAAGCCGCTGTTTCTTTTAGCGCTTTAAATGTTGCTGTTTGCTGAGAGAATTAGCAGAAAATATCAAAGTCCACTTTGGTCTGGCAGAACCAGGTCAGACATCCATCACACACACCTTCATCCAGGGGGTTCCTCCCCTTCCTCTTCCTCCTCCTCCTCCTCCTCCTCACCCACAGACCTATGGCACACTAATTTGAAGAGTCAGGAAACTTTGAAAAATATGTTAAATGTAATGTATTGACATGAAAAAATCTAATTTTCACATAACAAAAGTATTTTTTAGTGACATATCCATGTGTGTAATTCTGTTATTCAAGTTTTTCCATCCAGTGGCATGTTTCTGCATTTCATTTTCTAGATAAATCATGTTTTAACTTTATTTCAGTGATTTCCCTTTGATGATTCTGTTGCACTTTCATGTCTTTTATCACACTATTGTCAGAAAATCAAGACTATTCTGTTGTTAATGGTCTAGTTTCCCTACAGCCTTTTTTAAACTAAAAGATTAATATAGAAAGTTGCACAATTTACTTCATTTCTATTTGCATTCAGATGTTCATTTGTGTAACATCTGGTTTACACTGAGAAACAGCTGGAAACAACACATCACAGAAATAGTTCGACATATTAGGGAATATCCTTGTTTACTTTCTGCAGGAAAAGAGAATAAGTGTATTTCCTAGAACATCAGTAAGGATACTACTCACCATATTATTGACATTTGTTAGCAGACACAGGAAAAACATCTCTATTATGCTTTATATTCAAATACATTATAAGGTTGAAGTTTATCCTCAACTTCTCTGCTTTAAATCTTTTCAACAGGGAAACACTGCACTGAACTTAACGTGTCTTTTCCACTTCTCGGAGGCGTGTGAATCCCATTCATCTTCTCCCACTGAAACACCGGTGGGCTCACCTCTCTGACCGCCCGACCGTGTGTGTGTGTGTGTGTGTGTGGTAGCCATGAAAGCCCAGTGAAATAGCAAACAAACATAAAACAGCTGTCAGGTTAAAGGAAGGGAAGGAGAGGGGTCCAAACCAGACATAGAGGTAAACGTTGGCATGTTGACTCTCCGCCTCACACAGACGTCGCAGACAGAGGAGCTCTGTTGTCAGTCCTGTTGCAGGCAAACAAGCCAACTCATTCCAGAGGAAACATCGTGACCTCTGTCTGTTGTTTTACTGGAAACACTAAGGGTGTAAAAAACACACGTGATGGCGATAACAAGACACAAAAAGAAAGGTGAAGTTACAATAATTAAAATAGTGTCCACACAGATCTGCCATAGACTTTAAACCAGCTTCATGTTTTTTCTTGGTGTTGTGTTGTGTTTCTGAGTAAAAACAGTCGGGGGCTTAGGTAACGATTTGGCCCTGACCCCATGTATCAAAGTGGGTTGGCAGTTTTTGAGAGGTTAGAGTGAATTATAGCACATTGTAAAGAGAAATGTCAGAGCTGTACCATCATATTTATCTTTCCATATTGACACAGAAATACATGCATGTCACAGACATTTACAGTTTCACAGGAACATGTGATGTAAAGTCTCCTCTCTACACACAGAGCAGTGTTATGTCAGTTTTCACAAATGATTTATAGACTGATGATAAATAGGTTGTATAAAGATAGAATATCTTATTTGTTATAATTATCTGTTTTTTTACCAATGTGAATTGACTTGTTCAGCTTTAATAATGCAAACTTATAACTCAACATAGAAAATGAGTAGATCTTGAATTAAATAGTTAATGGATTCAACTTGTGTATAGGATTGTAATCATGCTAAAACCATATTTTTGACGCTTATAAACTACTTTTCTCACTTATATATCTAGTAGACTTCACAGTCTGATGTATTCAGCCTCAAAAGGCACTTTGTGTGCTTCTAATTCAGGTTTAATGTTTTCATTTTATCTCATAGTGTCACTATATAACCTCATGAAAGTGTCATTTTTACATATAATATTGTCAGTGTTATACTCCAAAGTGTTATAAAGACCAAAAAAAGTGCACTGCAAACATCTGTATGATTATTTTATTGTCCAATTTGTGTTGTATTATATTCATAGATTTTAACAAACATTACATGTCACCTTAAGGGATTCACCAACATACAGTATATCACTTATTATGGAAAGTATATAACAAAGGGAAAAAAAGGGCAAAATATTAGTGAAGTATAACCTTTTGCATTCTGGTTGCCTCAGAGCATAAAGTAATTGTTCTATTTAATCCAATTCTTAATCCATTTTCACAAATAACTACACTATATACAATATGTATCTTTATACAAACTTGACACAAGACAGTCATAATACAGTACAGAGAAAACAGTGAAAGTAATAACTAATTATCTTTGGTTATTTAACATCACACCATGATCATATTAGTATTGGGAAAAAATATTATAAGTAGCTTTTACAGCAGTTTCAAAACATTTCATTTAATGTTGATTTAAAAAAAAAAAAAAACGACTTCCAGATGAACAGTGGGTGTTGTTGAGTAACAGTCCATAGAAACAGTGAGTAACATGAGGGATACCGGTGTATGAATCACAGCTTCGGAGGAGGTGCAGCAGTGATGGGTGGAGGCAGACGACAGGAAGCAGATGTGGATGTTGCAGTGAATCCACGGTGGTTCTGCTGCTGCTGCTGCTGCTGCTGCTGACAGGAAACAAAACCAGTTAGCTGCTCCTGCAGAGAGTAAATAAACACAAGGTCAAACTGTGAGGTGGGTGGGAGGCTTTTTTTCCCCCTTCTCTCCCCCAAGAGTAAAACGAAAGCTGCCAACACTCACCCCTGTGTCCAGCTTTAAACTCGGCCCACCATGTTCTCCAGACGCTCTATTCTCCCAGACACATCGGCGAGTGAGGTCAGTCAAGGAAAAACTCATTCAAAAACACATTCACAGGCCACAACTACAGCAAGATGAGACACGCTCAGTCTTAAAAAATACACACGACACGCTGTTAATTCATATTACAATAACAAATCCCAGCAGTGTAGGAATAACCGGCAGCTGTCGGCTCAGTGAGTCGTGCTGCAGCAGCGACTGTTGTTTATAATAAAGCGTCCTCCACCTGAAACAACACAAAGGATATGCTTGGCTGTGAGCTGCTGGATGGCCGCCTGCGTCTGCTTCTGGAAAGCCAGCCTGGCTTCACATTTACAGGGATCCACTACCACCTCCGCCTTCACCGGTTGGGCTAGGGAGAAAGCAAATATCACATCAATGTAACAGATAGTGTGTGTGGGGGAGTGAAAAAGTGCACAGTACACACTCTTTTTTTTTTCCAGAGAGGTTTCTGTTCAAGAAGAAAAACCAAAGACGAAACAAATACACTCTCACTAAATACACTTCCTTAAATAATCCACATTATTCACCACTGACATCTTTCCACACATGATATCCACTTGTAAAATGACCTGATAATTATCCAATATTTATCCAAAATCTTATGCACAGTGATCTTAAAGGGATAGTTCAACATTTTGGCAAATTGGCCCCTTGCCATAATCCCTATAGTTTTAGCAGTAGGTTTGTTACCTTTAATTGTCGGTGCAAGCTATTTTTAGAACGGCGGAGCAGAGCCGTGAGCTGCTCAGAGCTACGCTACGGAGACTAATGGGATTTCTTGGTTTCCCTCATCAAACTCATCAAATACACAATCCAACAACTCCAAAACGCTCTGGTGGTCAAGTTGTGACCTGCACATTCACCACGCTATGAGATAATAACGGGACGTTACGAGAAAAACTGCCCCCAACGGGAACACGCATCAGTGGTTTTGCACGAATTTCCCTCTAAAACAACTCCGTCGCGTAACGTTCTGTTATTATCTCATAGCGTGGTGAATGTGCAGGTCACAACTTGTCCACCAGAGCGTTTTGGAGTTGTTGGATTGTGTATTTGATGAGTTTGATGAGGGAAACCAAGAAATCCCATGAGCCTCCGTAGCGTAGCTCTGAGCAGCTCGCGGCTCTGCTCCGCTGTTCTAAAAATAGCTTGCACCGACAATTAAAGGTAACAAACCTACTCCTAAAACTATATAAGGATTATGGCAATGGGCCAATTTGCCAAAATGTTGAACTATCCCTATAAAGCTTAAAGCATGCATAGGCTACTTTAAACTCTTGGACTGCAGTGGCATCTCAGCTAGAAGGTCATGTCACCTGCAAAAAATAACCACACAATGTGCTCTTACGTTTCAGGGAACAGGTTTTCTTGTCTGCATTCAAGATATAACCGGCCCGGCACTTGCAGTAAAAGGAGGCGTTGCTGCTGACACAGATGTGTTCGCAGTCGTTTCCCGCGGCGCAGGGGTCCAGACCTGGAATGAGCCAGATTTAGGACGGAGCTGTCAAGATGGCAGAATGAGAGCAGCTTCATCATGTGCCAGCATCACAGTGTACTGTAGGACATCACGACATGCTGACATAGTCATATTTGTGTGTACTTGACCACATGTCACGACATCTCAGCCAAGGTCAGTTGAAGAGCTGATGAGGTTCACACACAATCACACAACCCTGAAGTGCAACAGTTACAGGACAGGTACAGTGAAACACGATTTTATAACTGAGCTGGATTAGAAGACAAACATCAGACAGCAACACGATAACAAAATCAGGTCAACAGCAGAAGCACATAAGCCGTGAAGTCCGTGAAATCCTAGAGTAATAATCAGCAACAAGTTCTATACAATTAGTGACAAGTTTTAAAGGTCCAGTGTATAAAATGGGAAAGGAACAGTGACATCTAGTCTTCAGATTCTAGATTGCAGCGCTAACTCGGTCATTCGCACTCACCCCTCCCGTTGGTAAAGTGACAGTCAGAGGATGAAAAACTTCGGAAATGACTCCAATACTGCCGAAAATGCCTGTTAGCTGCCTGTTAAGGTGTTATCAACGTTAGCGCCATTAGCTCCGTTACCACTGTTAACGCTTTTAGCTCTGTAAACAGCTACAGTCGAACTGGAGCGGTCCATTTATTAAACGAAATAAGCGGCGCTACAAATAACCCGCGTACCTGTATACTGCATACGTGCGTCTGTGTTGTTACGTAAAGTTTATTGAACCAAGTTTGTCCCCTTTCGGCTACTGCATTCAAAGATGGGGATGCTTATGGCAGCGTTGGTTGGGTGCACCGCCATCTTTGTATTTAACTCATTCTAAGTTACGAGAAAGCTTTCATTTGTATGCGATTGTGATTAAACGTCGGCAAATATGTGTTTATGAAAGCAATATTTGATTTTTGCTAATAAAAAGCCAAATAAATTACACACTGTACCTTTAAAATTAAAATGAGATTAATTTCATTTCATTCTACTGTACATTTTAATAATTTAAAATAAAAAAAGGAGCAAGGTGTAAGCAATCTACAATGAAGCTTTGATTGCAAAACAACTAATGATCAACATTTATATATATTTTTTGCTTAAAACAGAAGCTGAAAGTTTAGGGTTTGCATGGCCCCCAAGACTTTCCATAGGTTTAGCTTTGCAGCTACAAGCAGGTTCTAGTGCCGACATCTGCAGTCCATGTGGGGGTTGAGGGCGTCTGCCGATTTCAAAGTTTATAATTCACCAATAAATAACAGCGTAAATGATCCACAAACTGAAACAACCCCCCTGGAGACTGTAGGTGCCCCTTACTGAGGAACTAGAACTAGGGGGGTTAAAGGGATAGTAGCATTTTTTTAAAGTGGGGTTGTATGATCTACAAATAGCCCCTAAGTACTTTAATTGCAGTAGAAGACTCTCTGCACTCCTCCCGTTAGCAACGCCAGCCCTGCCCAGAGATTTACAACATACAGTGTTGTGAATGGACCCAAAGAAACAGCCTATTTTCGTGGCCTAAAAGAGGTTTTACCTGAAAAAAAAATACACAGTTCCATTGTTCGCTATAATATAATTTTTTCCAGCCCTTCAAAGTACAAGAAAAACACAGTTTTTATTTGGACCTAACCGACTCGCGTATCTCTCCAGCCCAGGGTTAGCGCCCGCCGATCAGCAGTTGGTTAGGTCCAAATAAAAATTGCGTTTTTCCTGCACTTTGAGGAGCTGTGTTTTTTTTTTTCCAGGTAAAACCTCTTTTAGGCCACGAAAATAGGCCGTTTCTTTGGGTCCATTCACAACAATGTATGTTGTAAATCTCTGGGCAGGGCTATGGGCTGGCGTTGCTAACGGGAAGAGTGTAGAGAGTCTTCTACTGCAATTAAAGTACTTAGGGGCTATTTGTAGATCATACAACCCCACTTAAAAAAAAATGCTACTATCCCTTTAATGGCGGGAAAACGTCTCGCCGGCAGCCGAGCGGCTCCTCGACTTTGTCCTACCACACAGCGTCTCCCTGAACTTGGAGGTGAGCTTCTCGATGACGCCGTACGTCTCGACGTAGAAGACGTGGTCCTCCAGAGGGACGCTGGCCATCTGCTGCAGCGAGCGCATGTCGGCGCGGTCCACCCCGACGGCGTAGATCTCGATGCCTGCGGCCCGGGCCGTCGCGGACACCTCCTCCACTTGGTCTTGAGGCCTCCCGTCCGTCACGATGATGGCCACCTTGGCGATGTTCCTGGAGCGAGGTCTCGCGCCGGACGGCTCGGTGAAGGCCTCGTTCACCGCGGTTCTGATGGCGAGGCCGGTCATGGTGCCGGCGGCCAGGGGCTCGATGCGGGTGATGGCTTTCTTCATGTCGGGCTTGTTGAAGTGGTCCTTGAGCAGGAACTCTATCTTCACCGTGCTGGCGTAGTTGACCACGGCCACTCTGGTGTTCTCCGAGCCCACGTCCAGAGTGTCGACCATGTCGGCCAGGAAGATCTTGACCTTCTCAAACTCACCGGGACGAACGCTGCGAGAACTGTCGATGATGAAGACCAGGTCCAGGATGCGGCTTCTGCACTGAGAGTCTGTTTCTGGTGATCAACCAAACCATGGCAGGATTAAAGCAGAAGTAAGCGATATTTTTGTGTTAATATAAGTCTTAAATAGTTATATCTTCCGACAGCAATCACTTACATAGAGTGTTTGGACCGAAACACGGGTCTGTCAGTCACTCTGCTCTGCTCAGAGCCGAGGAGAAAACTTTTCTCGTATCCTACAAGTTTTATCCAATGAGGAGAGAGAACGGCATGAAGGGCTGTGTGTGCAGCCAAGGGATGCGCGTGAATGTGGTGACGTAGCGACGAGGACCAATAGATCCATGACGAGGGCGGGGGCTGCTAACTCCATCGGCTGACAAGACGTTATGGTGCGTTCAAGGCAACCCGTAACTCGTGTTTTTCCGACCTGTGAAGTCGTACCAGTTCGATCTGGTGCGAGTTCACGGGTCGGAAATTACGAGTGGCCGTTATAGTGACTTTCACCGGTAAAACAGGTCGGAAAAACACGAGTGGGTTGCCTGGAACGCTACAAAGTCGTAAGTTGTGACTTGAAGCTGTAATTTACGGTTTCAAAAGCCTGCCTGGAACGCAGCATTAGCCAAAACGACCGGATCGCTTACGTCTGCTTTAAGTCCATTTAATTCTCAAACCCAGTTCATCATTCAGACAGAAACATGTAAAACTATCAGATTCAACCTTGACACAGTTGATTATCAAAAAAAAAAAAAAAAACAGACGACTTTGGGATGCACAACAACACAGGGCATGTTTTTGCATCACCACAGTGTGAAGATAAAAAGGTTTTTCTGCTGAAATGATAGAGTATGCCTCAGTAAGACATACTGTGCATCATTTCAGAGCTTCAACAGTCCCTCAGAGACTTCTCGTTGATCTGATCCTTTCATCTCATGGCCCTGAATGAAAAGGATGCTTGATGCCCAAACATAAAAAGTGACATCACACCTAGAGATGGAGACAGTGTTAGGAGCCCTGCCTGACCAACCACTTACACAAACAGCACACAAAACTACACATTCATTGTTTAACATCAGATTCTCCCTCGTTTTTAAAGTAAGTGTGAACTCAGCTTGCTGCCTTCTTTAGTAGCTGCAGCTAAACTACTTTTTTTTTTAAAGGCATTAGCTTAATTTTGGGGGGGAAATACCTTTATTTACACATTGATACCACTCTGTTATATCTTTATTCTAGTTATTTAACCTCCATTTAACCAGGAAGTCAGTTCATTTTACATTATTTCTTTCACAAGATAAGAGTTGTGGCCATAATGGCAGCATAGCCTACTCAACACAACAAAACTTGATCTGACTCAACTTCACTGTGTCATATCCATTGATTTGTGATGATTAAAGCAGAAGTAAGCGGAATTTTTGTGTTAATATAAGTCATAGTTATATCTTCCGACAGCAATCACTTATATAGAGTGTTTGGTCCGAAACACGGGTCTGTCAGTCACTCTGCTCTGCTGTAAGCCGAGGAGTAGTGATGTGCAGATCGATACTGAAATATCGATACTTCCGATACCAGGTTTGTATGCTCTAGAATCGATACTCAAATGAAAATAGCGATACTTTTGATACTTAAGTCATTTGTGGGAATGCATATCATTAACAGGAACACAGTGGAAAGTGACTAAACTATTGAGATCTTGTCTAAATGACACGCGGTTGGTAGGAACTACTTTTTCTTCCGCCTGGGTAAGTGCGTAACGTGTAAGCGCAGCAGCATGCTGCTCACAAAGTCAGTCTGTGTAGACTAGAGTCAATGGTGGAGCGGAGAGGAGTCAGGTGTGGAGGTATTTCAGCGCCACAAACAGTGAAGACGAAGTCTGTAATATCTGTGGGAAACTAATAAACAATATTATAAATAAATACATAAAAAAATATATATAAATATTATGTTTGTTTATCATTTTTTAAATTTAATTCATGGTTTTATTATATTTATTATATTTACTTATGTTCTTTTTTTAGTGTTTGAAACACTATTGTCGGCTATAGGCTATTCTAAACGAGGCCACTACCTCAATATAGTTCAGAGTTTAAAGTAAATATGTTACTCTGAAGTCTTGCATCCTTAGGATAGGAAGCTATGACTTGAAATACAGTACTTTTTATTTTATTTTATTACATTTACCAGGCACATTAGGTGCATTTGCACAAAGTATCGGTATCGGATCGGTATCGGCGATACCAGCCTGAATTTTACTCAGTATCAGATCGGAAAGGAAATTTGTGGTATCGAACATCACTACCGAGGAGAAAACTTTCCTTGTATCCTACAACCTTTATCCAATGAGGAGAGAGAACGGCATAAAGGGGCGGTCCTCTCTGTGTGTGCAGCCAAGGGATGTGCGTGAATGTGGTGACGAAGGGACGAGGGCGGGGACTGCTAACTCCATTGGGTGACAAGAAGTTAGCCAAAACCACCGGATCGCTTACTTCTGCCTTAATCTGATGCTCGAACACCTAAGGTACAGTGTTTCCAGATGTTAGCTGGTAGGTTGACTCTGTCTTTGGATGGAGCTAAGCTAACTACATGCTGGCTTTAGGTTTATTTCACAGACAGACATAAGAGTGGCATCAAACATTTCAGGCAGAAGGAAAATATGTTTTTTTTTGCTAGTTTCTGAATCAAAACCAAATTATCTGACCTGAAAAGCATTATTGGAGGAGCATTATTTTTTTTATGATGGGATGGAAAAACCTGACTGGTAATATTCTACCTGTCTCCACAGGACTGATGGTGGTGATGGAGCCGCTTTGGGTACTGACCGGTAGCGTCACAGGAGGAGCGGTGGTCTCCACTGGCGGCTCTGTGGTCACCACCACCGGCATGATGGTTGTCAGCGGCGCCACCGTAGTAGTAGTTGCTGCTGCTGCTGCAGGGAGGGTTGGCGGCAGTGTTGGCGCTGGTGAAGTTGGGAGGAGGATGATAGGGAGGAGGGGTATGGGTACCACAGGGGGCGTTGGTACCGTGGTGGGGGGGGCTGCTGACTTTGTGGGACATGGACCTTTAAATTTGTGAATAAACGGGCCTTTGACCCTTTGGTGTGGATGGTAAACTAGAGGTGGAGATAGACCTTTGTATATGTGGTGCGTTTGAGGCGCCACCGGCCCTGCGAACCTGTGGTGGTAAGGCGGCATGGGGGCCAGGGCCGGGGGTCTGTGGTAAGTCACCGGTGGAGAGAGGGGAATAGGTCGATACACTACCGGTGGAGGGATCCTTGGTGGCTGGTAGTGGTAGTGATACCCTCCTCTATACGTGTAGTCACTTCTGTGAACTACAGGAAAACCACCAGAAAGGAAAAGTGATAGAGAGAACATTAGTAGGTTGAAAGGGCGACAGAGAGAGCTGTCTGTGTGTAAGATACAACTGTGTAGATAGAAAGTTGTTTGTGAAATAGACAACAACAATGACGTTTGCTTAGATTAGTTAAAGGGATAGTATCATTTTTTTTAAAGTGGGGTTGTATGATCTACAAATAGCCCCTAAGTACTTTAATTGCAGTAGCAGACTCTCTGCACTCCTCCCGTTAGCAACGCCAGCCCATAGCCCTGCCCAGAGATTTACAACATACAGTGTTGTGAATGGACCCAAAGAAACGGCCTATTTTCACGGCCTAAAAGAGGTTTTACCTGAAAAAAAATACACAGTTCCATTGTTCGCTATAATTAAATTTTTTCCAGCCCCTCAAAGTGCAGGAAAAACGCAGTTTTTATTTGGACCTAACCAACTCACGTATCCCTCCGCCCAGGGTTAGCGCCCGCCGATCAGCAGTTGGTTAGCTCCAAATAAAAACAGCGTTTTTTCTGCACTTTGAGGGGCTGGAAAAAATTATATTATAGCGAACAATGGAACTGGGTTTTTTTTTTCAGGTAAAACCTCTTTTAGACCACGAAAATAGGCCGTTTCTTTGGGTCCATTCACAACAATGTATGTTGTAAATCTCTGGGCAGGGCTATTATGGGCTGGCGTTGCTAACGGGAGGAGTGCAGAGAGTCTTCTACTGCAATTAAAGTACTTAGGGGCTATTTGTAGATCATACAACCCCCCAAAAAATACTACTATCCCTTTAAAGCATGAGTGTACATTCAGCCACCTGGTTGGTTTCAATTGTACTGTACAGTGCTTGTGAAACCTCCCAGTTAAGAATTTAGATTCCATGCAATGTTGTACTTGCATAAAGTATAAAATTTTGTTGTTATACTGTTGGTTAGATTATTGAAAGACAAAATATTGGCTCTCGCTAGGCTTAGATATAACCATCTGAATGTGTAATTACCAAAACCAACTTACAAAACAATTTGCATTAAAGTAAATTTTGTTATATTAACCTTTACTTTGGAAAATACTGAACTTTTAACTCCACTGCTTTTTTTTTGGCAGGATACATTTTCTACACAAAACAGCACATAAAGAGGTCTAAGTAAAAACTACCTTTACATTACATCGAAATGCTGCTTATACATACAATGAATGTATCGTATAGAGTAATATCTTGAACTTCACTTGAGCACAATTTAATTTTGAAAGCTGAACAAAAATCTGTGACATAAGTTAAAGTTGCAACAGAAGTTAAAGTTTTACACCTAAAATCCTGTATAATAAGTATTATCGCCTAAATGTACTTAAAGCAGATATCAGTGGCACGGCCGTTTCGGCTAATGCTGTGTTCAAGGCAGGCTTTTGAAACCGTAAGTTACAGCTTCAAGTCACAACTACGACTTGGTAGCGTTCCAGGTAACCCGTAGCTCGTGTTTTTACCGTCCTGTTGTCTGTGAAAGTTCCCTATAACGGCCACTCGTAACTTCCGACCCGTGAACTCGTACCAGATCGAACTGGTATGACTTCACAGGAAGGAAAAACACAAAGTACGAGTTTCCTTGAACGCACCATGAGTTAGCAGCCCCCGCCCTTGTCAGGCATCAATTGGTCCTCGTGCTACGTCACCACATTCACGCGCATCCCTTGGCTGCACACACAGCCCTTCATGCCGTTCTCTCCCCTCATTGGATAACACTTGTATCCCACAAGGAAAATTTTCTCCTCGGGTTACAGCAGAGCAGAGTGACGGAGAGACTCGTGTTTAGGCTGAAATACTTCATGTAAGTGATTGCTGACGGAAAATAGGACTATTTAGGACTTATATTAACAAAAACATTCCACTGATATCTGCTTTAAAGTATCAAAGTACAAATACTTGTTCTGCAGGAAAAAAGTGTGATTGATGTTATTACATATAACAATATTAGATTCGAGATTAAATATCTCTTTGATGCAACTGTGACTTCAAAAACCTTAATTAAAATTTTTTATACAAGTATTTGTAAGTCTAAACTTAAAAGAGTAATTTTCACTACACAGTCTTATTTTGAAAAAACAAAGGATACTATTAAATAAAAATGAGTGGAGTAAAAAGTGCAGCATTTCTTGTAGTTGAGTAGAAGAAATGACTAGTAGAATAGAAATACTCAAGCAACTAACAAACATCTGTACTTGCCTCAGTACAATATTTAAGTAAATGTAGTTTTCTTACTTATTACACACTAGTGTTTCTTTTACTGTACCAATTTTACTGGATTTCTTCCAGCTGTTCTAGAAACTAACAGCTGAAACTTTCCTTCAGGAGGAGTAAACAGGTATTTTGAGGCTCCAGTGAAACCTACTTGATGGATTCAGGGTCCTGTGTGGTGGTCGGCCGTTACTCCTGGTTTGAGCGTAGCTTTGTGCAGCGATGAGGTGAGGGTCTGCGGCACCGTGGTGGTGGTGGTATGTGCCCAGTACATCAGACAGCAGCAGGGAAGCACAGTAGACGAGGCTCCAGGGGAAAGACTTCATCTTATCTGCACACACAAGAGTCCTCCAGTGGTCTGTCCAGTCAGTCAGTGTCTGCTGCTCTCTGTCTCCGAGGGTCCCGACCGCCTCCTCATTATGAGCAGCTCTCGGTGCAACACGTCAAACCATCCACCCAATCCAGTGGTGGGACGGACATGACCTGCATGCCACGGTAAACAATGGTATGTGGAGGACTTTATGTAAAAAGATTTAAATAATCTGTCCTAATCACAAAAGTCTGGGCCGGGGGAGATTTACAACTTGATAGATGTTTCCCGCCCTCCCGTTTTTTTTTTGTTTTTTTTTCTGGAAAGCCGATTTCCTCATCGTGATCGAGGTTGAAGCCAAGATTTAAGAAATACAGAGGTCGACTCTCTAGTACCACTCAGAGATGTGACAACTCCACCAGAAACAGAAAACAATCTCAAAATGTAGTACTTGGATTTTCATATCTACTACAATTAACTTTTTTATATGTACTATATGACTATATAGAGAGATAAAGATTAGTAATCATCATCAATCATGTTAGAATAAATCTATATGTATATAAATATAAATATAAGAATATATTAGAATAAATCCAGTTAAATAACTCATAAATTAACTTACTGTATAGATTATAATGACTAGATAATTTGATAGATAAATTCAAGTAATAATGACTAGATAACTTGATAGATAATTTATGAATAAGGGGTGGGAGTAAATAAGTTTTACTTCTTCCCACTCCTTTTCGGATATGAAACAAACAAACAAAACAAAAAAATCAAATTACTTTTATTTTCAATTATTTTATTTTATTTTTTTTATTATATATATATATATATATATTTTTTTGTTCATATGTTGTTTTTGCAAAGTTTTTATATGTTATGTCTGTCTATTTCTGTATTATGTTTTATTTCTTTTAACATGTCCGAAATAAACTTAAACTAACTAACTAACTAACTAACTTTGCATGCAATACATTTTTCCTACAGGAGGGTGTAAATAGTCCTGAAGGCTTTTTTTTTAATTTGATGGAAAAAAAGTTAGCTTGAATATAAAATTTCATACACCAAACCTCACTACATAAATACTGAGTGAACAAACAGATCAAATCTATTGATATTTTAATGGCTGAGGAGTAAGATTGAAAAAAAAAAATGGATGGGATGTAAACATTTAAAATTAAATATGGATTGTATGATGGAGTGAGCTGTCTGCAAACAAGGATGGATGTTAACATTTGGGGTGTAATTTCAAATTATAGGTTTAACAGGCACATTTTATATTGTATTTTGTTAATATAAATCATCTTTTGACTCAGGCTAATTGTACCTGGTGACGGGCAAATCAAAAACACATTTGACCTAAAATTATTACTGAATGAAAATTACTATTGAAAGTGCATGGTGGCCGATACTTGCATAGTTTTCATTCTCACTTCTCAATGATGTTAAGAGTTTGAGTTTCAATGTTTTTCCTTAGAAGCAGAAGTTGACTGAACAATTTCACCTCCATCAGAAAAGCCAATGTGGACGAAAAAGTCCTTAAACTGCCATGAAGAGAAACTGAACATTTTTATTTCTGCATGAACCAAAGTCACAGGATATTCAAACTTTGAAATATCCTGTAAATATTTACGGTTAATGTCTTGTTTGAATTTACTTCAGCATATCTGACATGAACAAAAGAGTCAACCGGAGATGTAAATGTTCTGAAATGTTTATTGAAGTCAAACGTGTTTTCACTAGGATAAAATCATATAACCATTAAAGTAATGGGACGTGGGTAGGGGGTTGGGGGGGGGTGGGGAGGGGGTTTGGTGTGTTTGATAAGCATGCAACTACTTATGTTCACAAGACTAGCCGTTTGCTGCAGACTTGAGGTGACAGAGAGACAAAGAGGCATCGATCCGCCGTCAGTGCCCTCTGCTGTTTCTGTCAGACTCAGCTGGAAAACTAATCACTAGCTTTGCTAACACATCAGGGCGGGCGGCAGAGAGTGATGAAAATGTCAGAGGGAGGGGAGGGGTGGTGGTATTGGTGTTTGGGGGGGAGTTGCGTGAACTGAACCACAGCAAAGCTAAATAAATAACAGACAAAAAAGAGCTACAGACTCCATTCAAGACTGAGAACGAATAGTCTAGATATTAACCATTAGGGGAAAAAAACATAACACAATTGTACAATAAGAGCTATAATAAGTGGATTGTCTTAATAGTTTTTTTTGTTGTTTTTTTTACACTTCATATATCAATCTATAGATAGGATGGTGCTGGATTGATGAGAGCATTTCAAGCAATTTAAATTGTCACATGTATCCCTTTTACTAAGACATAAAAAAGGCCAGAGAGGAAATGGGCTGGTAGCTTCCATTGCTTTTCAGTCATCACATTCATTCATTCACTCATTTATTTATTTATTTATTTTATTTCACACAGAACCTCAAGTCTTTCCCACCTGTCTCCTCTCACACCCCTATGGACACTTTATAGAAACACAGCGGACCGGGTCGGGTTGAACAAAGCATCTTCAGTGGCCTTACACATACACAGTGGGTCGGGCGGGAGGGAGAGGGAAGGAGGGGGAGGTAAGGAGAGGGGATGGGATGTTGGGGTATAAGGGTGTAAATGGGGTTCAGAAAGGTTTTAGGGGAGGGAATGTAGGAATGCATATGATGGGTGTGTGTGTGTGTGTGTGCGCATGTGTGTGCATGTGTGCGTGTGTCTTGGCAACAACCGGTGCTGGTGCTTAAGCGGGCATGTAAGGAGGAGGGGGCTCCTTCTCTGGCATCTTCATCGCCATCTCATAGGTGGGCAGGATGTACTGGAGAAGAAAGAAAGAAAGAAACAAATAGACAATACAGTAAGTGTTAACATGGAAGATTAAACTGTGATATTTCTGTAGGATGCACACAAGATCGTGAAGCTGTGTTGATAATATTGATACACATTTGTGCTTCACGTTTAACTTGTGTCAGAATAGCTTATTTGCCGCTATAAATGCCAGATTCAGACTGGTCAACTCCAATTTTCTCCACCAACTTTACCTCACCCCTCAAAAATTATTACACTGGTATAATCCCTCAGTTTCAAATATCTGTTTCAGATGCAGTATTGCTGAGGGTACCATGCTACATTGCGCAAAGTTACTACATTTTGGTGCGATACATGCGACACGCTGACCAACACCATGGATACACCGATCCCATTAGATCCAGGACTCTGTCTTTTAGGAAACGTAACAAACTTGAAACTACACAGCATCACAATGTAATGATTGTCTATTTTGTCTACACATATTGAATTTATATTTGTTTTGCTGCCCTTCTTATAATCGTAGTTTTTCTGTGTTTTTGTTTGTTTGTATGTTTTGCTGTTGTTTGTTTTTCTTTGTTTTATTACCTGTCATGTGTACTTTTGTTATATCTCTGTTTTTTTTTCTCTTTCTAAAAAATGCAATGGAAAAATTCTATAAAAAATTAATCACAAAAAAAAAGGTTGTCTATTTTATTTTATTGTATCTATTTAATTATTTCTAAATAATTTTATTATTATTTATTTGTTTGTCTTTATTATTTATTCTACTTGAGTTGAGTTGTACTGCTTTTGCATAACTGAAAACTTCAAAATAAAGTATTAAAAAATAAAGTAAAACATTTGTGCTTCACTACAGGGCTAAGAAATTAACAAATTACAGTTATTATCAATACCCACTAAAGTAAAGTTTGATGAGCTCTTCTATGCACAATGACACAATGAGGCTGCAGCCATGGGCTACCAAGGCTGTCACCATGGGGACAGGACGCCACCTGCTGACTTCACTAAAGTATTACACACACTGCTCCATCTGAAGTGTGTTTGCCTCATGCGTGTAACTGCTCATCGGTGTGCCTATGGTCAGTCAGAGAGTTGTCTCAGACGGCTCCTTTACCTGGGGAGGGGTCTCGAAGGCGGGGTAGACGGCGATCTCTGGCATGTTCCTGTTGTTGATGTACTTGTAGCAGTTCCACACACAGTTGATCAGGTAAGCCTGCACAGCACAGAGAGGGTTGCATTTGAATGTTTGGAGTCAGGTTGAAGGTGTTTCATTTCTACATGTTTGATAATGCAGGAAAATGTGACTTTGACAGTTATATATTAAGTCAGCTCCACTGTCATTGGTACGATAATACAACAGAGTGGTTGCCTGGCTCTGGAAACCATGTCTTGAATTGATTGATTGATTGATTGATTGATTGATTGATTGATTGATTGATTGATTGATTGATTGATTGATATCTTTATTTCGATCATGTAAACGACAATGTAAAAAAAATAAAATAAATAAGATAAAATAATAATATAATAAGGAAATAAGTGAACAGCAAAAATGTATGCACAAAAAAAAGTAACATCTCATAAGCAACGCAGTTTACATGAGCGAAAAGGAGTAGGAAGAAGTATAAACTTATCTAATCCTACCCCTATAATTATATATAATATTTAACTATATGTTCTAATTAAACATTTTACACATTACACATTTTAATCCAAATAGTAAGTAAGCAAACACCTTGTGTGAATTATTCAATGTACCTCTGGAGAATCATTTCTTTATGTCTCTTTTTAAACATGATTACACTCGAAATGTTTTTGATTTCAGTACTCATATTATTCCAAAGTTTTACTCCACAAATGGTGATACAGAAACTTTTCTTTGTTGTGCGAGCTCTACCAACCTTTAGATCAGGGGTACTCAAATACATTTGTCGAAGGGCCAGAATTTTTCTTAACAGACACCTTGGGGGCCGCACATCCAAATAGGCCTAGATTGAAATTAAATTAACCTTTTTCGTCTAATAATTTAAATATTTTTATTTTACTTGTAAGCACATCATTTTTATTTATACACTTCATGGTGTTTTGTATGATATAAAATGAAAAATCTTGACATTATCATATCATCATTTACATATCATGCTGGAGCTTTACACTGCTGACTTGTATCCTCAGACATGCCCTGTGATTTTCAGCTTAAATATGACCTGACCATCACAGGACGTCTGACTCTGTTCTGAGGATACAAGTCATTGGTCCTGAAATGTGTGTTTCTCTTCTATAATACACATTCTACATCTCAGAGGCGACGTCTTTCCACACACGGGCTTCCTTCACCTGTCAAACGAGGCAGAGCTCAGTGGGAAACAGTAGGAGAGACACAGGCCGATGGCACCGGGACACAACAGCGGGGGGGGGGGGGAGCAGGTCGTGCAGCTGTGCGCCACAGACGTGCACGAAAACACAATTGCGTCTCATCAAATGCGCGCGGCTACGGCTTTTGAGTTGTGCGCGTGCATGACGCGCGGCTACATTGAATGGGTTTGAGCGCGCGCAAAAGACGCCTCATCTGAACGGCCCCATGCATGATGCACACACAGTTGAACCAAGACGGCGGTGAAAATCACCCACGGTCTCTGCAGACAGGCAGGGAAAACCCTGCAGTCCAGCCCGCTCCCCAAACACTCGCGCATGGTGATTTGGGTTCGTCGGCGTTTCTGTATCCCAGTGCAGGGCCTCACAGGCACACAAACGGAGCGCACGTGTTTCCATGTCCCAGCGCTTTGACTTACAGGCGCACGGAGCCCGAGAAATACAGTATACAGTAATATGTAAACTAGTAGAACTCAGTCGCGGGTCTGATTGGAAGGTTCGGCGGGCCGGATGCGGCCCGCGGGCCGCCTATTGAGTACCGCTGCTTTAGATATTATTTCTCTCTTAAATCATAACCTTGCTCTCTTTCGTGAAACATTCTCTGAATGTTTCTTGGTAGCATTGGTAGCAATTAATTCCTTTACTGAACGCATGGACAATCCATTAATAGTTTTCTAATTTTACTATCTTTCATTCATCATGAACCACTCAGTATCGTCCTTTTCATATAAGTTTGCTATAGAGGGTATGCGTTTACGTCACGTTGCCCTCGGACTGAGTGGCAAAACAAACCTCCCTCAACGTGCTAGCGGATAGCAGTGGACTCATAAACTGGATAAAATATCTTATATCAAAACAAATTGATGTCAAAAGGAACCAGCTCCCCAAAACCGTCTGCTCCACGGACACTTCCTGTAACACACAGTGTGACCGCGGTACCTGCAGAGTGACTGACAAAGGGCGTTCACACCGGACGCGATAGACGCGAATGGAGCGGCAACTCTACATTGAAAATCAATGTAAAAGGCGCGATGACACGCGATTCAGGCGGAGGCGGCGCGAATGGAGCGTCTGGCGCGATGAGACGCGGCGCGAATGAAGCGGCGCGTCTGAAGCGTCTGGAGCGGCGCGAGTAAAGTTGAAAATATTGAACTTTTCAGGCGGCATCGCGCCACGACATCCAATCAGCGACGAGTTCAAGCCGACGACGTCACTTCTCTGTACGGTTGTTTACACTGAACAACACATGAAGGAGAAGCTAATTGTATTTTTTTTTTTTAAGTATTTTTTGGGGGCTTTTTTGCCTTTTAATGCACAGGACAGTCGAGAGAGACAGGAAATGGGAGGCAGAGATGGGGGGGAATGACATGCAGGATAGGGCCGCTCGGCGCGGGATTCGAACCGGGGTCGCCTGCAGTGAGGATTATAGCCTCAACACATGGGGCGGGTGCTCTACCAATTGAGCTAAACACCGCCCCAGCTAATTGTATTTGAGCTGTGTGTGGGCACCGCTGCCGTCTTCTACACAGAGTGAACAAAAAAAAAAACCAAAAAAACACACACACACAGTGAACCCAGGCACGACGGCGGGTGGTTTTCCGGTGTTTCTGAGACTTGTACAGCAAGTACAGTGCAGCAACGGTGGTGATATCACCCACGATCGACGTGGAAAGAGAGCAGGTTGAGTACCGGTTTTCAAATGAACGGGCGGAGCGTCTAGAGCGTCTAGCGCGAATGACGCGATGGACGCGAATGATCCAAAATGACCAAGCGGCGCGAATGAAGCGTCTGGCGCGATTGTATTCGCGTCTATCGCGTCCGGTGTGAACGCCGCCACAGACTCACTGTTACTGTGCAGAGGGACGAGATTACAGCTGTTACTGTCGTCCTGACAGTGACTCCCGACGCTTAAACACAAGCTGCTTTTATTCTGAAAAACTCTAACCAGTCAAACTGTAGGATGTGTTAGAGGACTAATTTATCTGTCTAAACATCATAACTATGACACCTGAAACGGTAAACACAGCTGATCGATTGAAAAAAATGACCGCTCCAGTGAATTTTCTTTCCGTCATTGAGAACAGGTTCTTGAATGTAACTCAGTCAAAGTGAGACGTATCCTCAAGATTTTTAGCAGCTCTGTTAGGTCATGCTGCTTTACATGCTGGCAAAGCTAGACATGTCAGACTTGTGTGGGCTCGGAGAAAATCGCTTTGTTACTTGCTCGTTTTTAAACTTTGGCGGCTCTGCCACTCAGTGGACGTTCCACAGCGACTTCCGAGTACCGTGACGTCATGTGCATTATACCCTCCATTAATGAAACAAACCGTTACGCGTTACATAAACCAGGCTCAGCCGTTAATAACCACTCAGTTCACCTTGAGGATGATGAGGAAGGCGAAGAAGACCAACACGAAGAGCAGCAGGCAGCTGGAGTCCAGGGACAGGAGGTTGTCCTTGTAGGGGAAGTCCGGCTGAGGAGGAAAACAACAGACGATGTCAGATAATCAATAAAACCTCTTTAGACTAATTCAGCTCACATCACCATCAACACTACCGCTGAATTAATAAGCATTATAAAACGGAAAGGTGAAATCCGGCGATCTGATTGGCTGTTAACCGTGGTATATTGAGCATATACCACGGCTACTATTCTAAAGCCTTATCACAGCTTAGGCTATCACTCCGCGTCAGGCACGCACGACTGGTATGAATGGAAGTTGTTATCATGTATCCATGACAACGGACTGTTGCAGTCCGTAGCAGAGGACAGCTGATATTTTTACGATGTTAAAAAATGGACTAAAGTAGTTGAATTCACATGTTTAAGGTTAACTTTCACCTCCGAGCAGGGTTAACAACGGTAGAGGGGATTGAGCAGTGACTTTCACCTGAAAAAAAGCGGAGGAAAAGACGAGATGCAGAGCTACTAGGAGCTAACGTCTGGAGAGGTGGGACTATTTTTTTCACAGTGAGGCTATTTTATTGGATAATATGTATTTATGGTTGAATAAAACTACATGAAATTGATTGCGTATCCCTCTTCCATATTGCCTTTATTGGTAACCGTTTTTCGCGTCGGGCCGAACAACGCCCCTTAGCCATGGTATAATGAGCATATACCACGGCCTGTCGTGATATATTGCTTAAATAAACCAGACTGCTATGAGGGCTTGAGGCTGAGGAAACAACATAGTGAACAAAGTAAACATAGCAACAGGCTAGTTAACAGCTCATTTACTTTTTCCTCATTGTTCCTCTCAGTTTCTTTAAACGTGGAATAAAAGTTTCCTTTTGAAGATGGACACAATTTGTGAATATGTAGGTTTAACAGATATAACCTAACTCCAACTAAACATGCAGTGAATTGGTTATCTTATTTATTTATTTATTTAAAGTCAGTATTGGTTGTCCGTGCTGAAACATGAAGAGGTTTTGCGATTGTGTCGAGGTAACATCAGCAGTGTGGGCTGCTGGGCCGTACCAGCTGGTCCAGGTAGTCCTTGATCCTGGGCAGGTAGGTGAGGGAGCTGATGGCCACCAGGCAGCTCAGGGCAAAGTCAAAGAGCTGGTAGCAGAAGAACGGGATCAGCCATCCGTCACGGTGCTGAAGAAATCAGAGACAAGAAATCAGAAAAAGGTGGAAAACAGTGACTGAACAATGGGGGAGATCTGATTCATTTTTTTTTTAAAAGAACCTCCTGCTTTGTGTTTTCAACCTAACCTCTACACATTCATTTAACATTCTTCCATGTGGGCAGGTTATTATTATGAGCGCACTACCTAACTTCTGCCACTAGGGGTCTCACAATCAAAACAAACAACAGGAGGATTCCTTCAGTGTCAAGGTTTTGGAGCTTCTGGCATTATCAATAAAAATCCTCTCCTTCGCTCCAAAATAAATCCATTAACTCTAAATTAAGCAGCTTCATGTCAAATATCAGTGTTTCATTACACACAGGATGACTTGGAGGAGCTGGGGGCCGACCTGCCACAGTCAATTTCCTCAGCTTGTTTCTCTTATAACCTATAATCCAGATGTCTGACGATTTAAAATACATTGTTTAAAAATATCAAAGATCTAAAAATGTTTTCTAAAATGTGGTTTAAATTTGGATTTTAAAAAAAAGTCAATTTTGACCATATCTGTCAGACAACACTACATGCCTAAAGGACGTATGATGCCACCGACAGATGAGATCAGATATTCTAAGCACACAACTGTTCAGAATATATGCTAAATATTATCCTAGTCATATCTAAACTTCTTTTAAAAGTAGAAAAGTTACATATTCTAACTTTAAAGCAGAAGTAAGTGATCCGGTCGTTTTCGCTAATGCTGCGTTCCAGGCAGGCTTTTGAAATCGTAAATTACAGCTTCAAGTCACAACTTACGACTTTGTAGCGTTTCAGGCAACCCACTCGTGTTTTTCCGACCTGTTTTACCGGTGAAAGTCACTATAACGGCCACTCGTAACTTCCGACCGGTGAACTCGTACCAGATTGAACTGGTACCACTTCACAGGTCGGAAAAATACGAGTTTCCTTGAACGCACCATAACAGTCCTCGTCCCTACGTCGCCACATTCACGGCGTTCCTTGGCTGCACACACAGCCCTGCATGCCGTTCTCTCTCCTCATTGGATAAAAACTGTAGGATACGATAAATGTTTTCTCCTCGGCTCAGAGCAGAGCAGAGTGACTGACAGACCCGTGTTTCGGTCCAAACACTCTATGTAAGTGATTGCTGTCGGAAGATATAACTATTTAAGACTTATATTAACACAAATATATCACTTACTTCTGCTTTAAC
>NC_140930.1:14864221-14882047 GCF_045865225.1 Trachurus japonicus
AGCAGAAGGAACAATTAATTGCTTTTAACATGCAAGAATTTCTAGAATATTTACTGTAGAAAAAAAAAAATCATATCAAAGTGTTCAGGAAGTGCTTTCGACGACCACGTTCTGCTTCTTTTTCTCATAGGAGCTATACCGTTTATCTCCAATATGAAGTCTCTGTGAATGGGATTAGGTCAAAAAACGAACAAATTATTGGACATTTTCAAATGTCTACTGCTCTGACATACTCTCACCTAGAGACTCCATTTAAACTTTAAAATGTAGACACAAGTCTTGTCTATTGGTGTATAAATTCACCTTTTGGTAGGTATTATAGCTCTTGATCAATCACTGTTCAATGCCTATGATCATTTTTGGGGAAATTTTGAGATGTCGTCGCAGGTGTGAATGGTTTTGATGTGAAATATTCACCACTGAATATTTTGCAATTTCGTGTCGTTTATTTGTCACATCCCCGGTGTGAAAGGGCCTTAATACAATGATTTTCTGAGAGAAGCAGAAGGAACCCCTGTTTTTAACGCGCAAGCATTTATAAATTGTTTACTGTTGAAACACCAAAATCTTATCAAAGTGTTCAGGAAGTGCTTTTGATGCATGATCTGATATCACCAAGTAATTAACAGCCCAGGAGCGCTGTTATAACCAACTGGTTAGGTTTAGGTTTAGGGTTAGTCCTGGGCTGTTGTTTACTTGGTGATCCAAGATGGCGCCGTCCTATGGCGACTCGGTTTTGCTCAAATTATAGCAGATCACTCTCACCCAGCACACTACCTCTTTAATCTCCTCCCATCAGGCAGGAGATACATAAGTATTAAATGTAGAACATCTCGTTTTAGAGACAGCACCTACCTCCAAGCCATCATACATTTGAATTTGCACTGATCACTTGCACTTTCTCCTCGCACTGGCACTTATGCTGAATGTGACGCTGCTGGGTATTGTCCTCCCCGTACACGCATTGTACGGCATTGTATGTATAATTTATTGTGGTGTAGCTATGTGGTGGGAGTACTGTATTGTTTTTCTGTGAGAGCAAAAACCAAGACACATTCCTATCAACTTGATTTTACTTGTTGACATGGCAATAAACTCTTTGAATCTTGAATCTTGATATCAGATTGTGCGCTTTTGAAGACCAGGTTCTGCTTCTTTTTCTGATAGGAGCTACCATTTGTCTCCCATACATTTATATGAAGTCTCTGTGAAACACAACCACACACACCAAAAAAACACACAGGCGCACATGACACCCCAGTGGCCCGCTCAAAATGTCTCTGAGAAAATTTTCTAGTTATCATTCTTATTTTATTTTGAAGGCCTCGCGCCGGCCGGAAGTGGTTGGTCCGCCGCGAGCGGCTTGACGCGGCGGTAGTTATGGCGGCGCTGATCAGTGGAGGAAGGAGGAACCCGGAGACCCTGAAACTTTACGTCTATTAGCGGCACCGCGGAGGAATTCGTCTCCCAAACGAAACGCAGAAACGCTGCGCTCCGTTGCGGGTTTTTTTAAGGGGGGTAAAAAAAAAGAAGAAGTGATAATAGCGTTGATATATATAAATATAAATATATATATATCACAACCTGATCACAACGCGGTACTCGCCCGTTAGCATCACGTTTAGTGCCACTGACTTTGAATCAAGGTAGCTGTGTTAGCTCCACTACTACTACTACTACAACTACTGCTACTGCTACTAGCCAGCTGTTGGCAGCTTGGCCCAACAAGTTAACTAAGTGATTAACTGCATGAAAGCTGAATCGTGAAGTGGTGGGGATCGGCTCTCTCTCTCTCTCTCTCCTTTTTCCCCCACCACAGACAGTATTAGGTAGGTTACTTTTGCAGGGAGCGGGGGGGATCAGACGACAGCAACAACAACATTATTATTTTACCTCCGCTAAGCTAGCAGTTAGTGCGCTAACGCTGTATTAGCTACAACAGCTAAAGCTAAGTTGCTGAATAAAGTCTCGCCCATTTTTTAGGATCATACCCCCACAGCCATTGGCTTAAAAACATAGGGGGGGTGCTAACTTAACTTAGTCTGGGTTTTTTTTTGTTTTTTTTAAAAGGTCCGATTGCTAACTTACTAACTAGGATGGAAAGTCTAACGTTGAGTGATGTGGAGCAGAAATATTACTCGGATTTGTTCGTTTACTGCGACACGGACAACACGAAGAAAGTCGCGTCCAACGGGAGAGTTCTTGACCTTTTCCGGGCGGCCCAGCTCCCCAGCGAAGTTGTCCTGCAGGTAAAAGCTAAGCTAAGCTAAGCTAAGCAGCAGCAGCAGCCGGTAGCTAGCCACTGGTCTGTCTGCTAGTCTCCTCTCTCTTTTATTCATTTATTTGAAAGTGTTATCAATAGAGTAGACAAGCTGTGATTGATGTATTTTAATGTGCAATTTGCAAACTTGCCCGGCTTGTCAGAGGAGCAGAGCTGAGCAGAGCTGTCAGCTATCTATCGTTAGCCTAGTTAGCAATGAATGCTGCGCAGCAAAAGCAGACACACCTTCTTCTTGTGCCGGGGCTATAGTGTTAGCTTTTAGCCACACAGAGTATAGTAATAATAAATAAGCAAGGTGATTTTTTATTTGTATAGCCCTTTTAATTTTATTTTAGAAACAGTTTGTCTCAAAGGGCTTTACAGTAGGCTACACAACATCCTCTGCCCCAATATATTATGAATGGAGGCTGGTACGGCGAGGTGAAAACTAAAACTGCTGGTTCATGTATGTTGGTCATGTTATGGTTAACATTAAGTTTGAAACAATAGGTTATTAATGCTGTATAGGTTAAGTTTACATCCATGTATTGTTTTGGCAAGGCAGTTTTATTTGTATAGCCCATTTTTACAAACAGTTTTTTGTCTCAATGGCATCATTACAACATCCTCTCCCCCAATATATATGAATGGAGGCTGGTACAGTATAACGAGGTGACAACTAAAAACTGCCTGTTCATGTATGTTGGTTATGTGTTTAAGTTTGAAACAATAGGTTATTAATGATGTATAATGTGAAGTTTACATCCATGTGTTGTTTTGTAATAGTAATAGTATTGTTTTGGCAAGGCAAGTCAAGGCAATTTTATTTGTATAGCCCATTTTCTTAAAAACAGTTTGTCTCAATGGGCTTTTTACACAGCATTATTACAATCCTCTGCCCTTAGACCCTCACATCGACTGAGGAAAAAAAAAAACTTTTTAAACTGGAGCAACAGAGGAGGGATCCCTCACCCAGGACGAGCAGACGTGCAATAGATGTTGTATATACAGACAAGGAAAACACTTTTTACAACATGGAAATGGGGCATCACAGTGAGGCTTAGTTTGAAAATGAACATATTGTACATTTAACAGGAGCGGTGTTATATAGGTTTATGATAAATGGCGACATATTGTAGTAAAATCATGTCCCCCAGCAGCTCTTTTGCCTCAGATACTTACTACCCACTCTTTTCCTGTCTCTCCACTCCATCAACATCTGCTTTTTTTGTGTGTGGGGTGTGTGTACGTGCGTTACAGGGTTGAGCTGACATGTTGGAAACGCAGACCCAGCCTCCATTTGTAAATTTGATTTATAGAAGTTGTTACTTAACATGGACTGCCTTAAAAAAAACAAGACATAACAGAAGAGTCTGTGTTTCTCACACACACACACACACAGACTTTTGTCCGATGTATGTGTCTCTCGTCGTCATATATCCCCTAATATTCGCGTTGTAGCTTCACCGTGAATAATCCCACGCTGTGAGTTACGAGTTGCCGGTTCAACAGCAGCAGCAGCAGCAAGCAGCTCCATTCTTGTGATTTCAGGTCTCTCAGCAGGCCAATATTTGCAGTTTGTGAGTCAGCATCCTTTTCAAGGTCAACAAGGGGAGCTGTGTGGTGGAAGAATTAGGCAGTGTTGTAATCCTCCACTTTCAAAATGTGCACCCAACGCTGCTGCTGCTGTTGCTGCTGCGGCCTGCGAGACGACGACGACGCACACCACCACCAGCTCCCATGTCATGTTGTAACAGGCTGAGGAGAAAAAGTGACTGGTGCTTTGTGTCCATTCATACTCAGAATAAGTTCTTTGTCAGCAAGAAAGGGATCAGTCAGCTGTGTTGGGCTGTCGGTGTTGTTGTTGTTGCTCACCGTGCTGCTGACGGACTCGCACCTCAAGGAGTCATCCCTAATGTTATGAAGTTTAACTCCCTGCTGTATGAATCATCCAGTGCCCACGTATCAATCACGTAAACCCACTACTTGTGCACTGTCACCAGAAAATGTCTTTGTGTTCATATTTCGAACATCTTCACACCGAGTCGACACAATATTTGACAATCAGGCTTATTACCCGTGAGACCCAGTGAACATCTGCCAGTAAATGAAACTCGTTCTCGTGACGTATGCGGCATAAAAGCAGATAAACTGCACCACAGAATGCCTTGACTGAGAGTTTGTTTTGTGTGTTTGTGTGTTTGCATAATTTACATGCAGCGGACGGACGTCTTTGGTCTTGAGTCTCGTTTTTAAATGTTTGAAAATGTGAAGGACAAGGACACGTTTCTTTATCAGTAAAGGTTCATATCAGAGCAGCTCAGGGTTGAACACAATGTTGTTAACTGTTCCTCCCTGTCCTTGTGTGTGTGTGGGTTTAGATCACAGAGCTATGTGGAGCTACTCGCCTCGGCCACTTCGGGAGGAGCCAGTTCTACATCGCTCTCAAGCTCATAGCCATCGCCCAGTCCGGTCTGCCCCTGAGGGTGGAAAGCCTCAACTCGGGTGAGTCCTGGAGTGAATTCAGTCACAGACGCAGCAGTTTTGCACCTTTTTATGATATATATATATATATAATCCCTAAAAATACCAACACATAACATGACACGAGGCTTTCTGGGAGGTTCCACTGGACTTTTATCTTTGTTTACATCAGATAACTCAGATTGAAGCAGCAGTCAGAGGGCTTTTATGATTTAGATTTTTAAATATATCTAATATGCTCAGACGGACTGATATGGTTGTTCACATGAATAATTTAGATAAGCCAGTTACTGGATTTACTGATGCTTAACTCTCTGGATGAACTCTCTCTGCTTGTAGCACTTTTTGGTGTTTCATTTATTTGAAGAGTTGCACATGAATGTTTCAGAGCTGCAAAGAAAGTAGTCTTTTTTTTTTCTTTTTTTTTATAGGACCAGAGTCAAACATGAGCTACACATAGAAAAAAATAGAGATAAATGCTATCAGAGGATGCAGCATATGTGTTTTAATGAGTGGGTTATTAATCATAGAGTTGGAGGTTTGGTCCCCAGCTGCTGACCAACCCCAAAGTCAGGGTGTAAAATTAACTTTTTACCTCATCGGCCATTGATTGGCTAGTGACCTCCAAAAATGTACTGCCCAAACATATTTTTCACCGGTCAAAAGAAAAAATCATGCCTTGTTTGACTAAAAGTAATTGCCTTATGTTTTTAGTATAAACATCCAACATAAGCAACATTTAAAAAGCTGCACATCCTGGCAGCTGGGAGTATCACTGTCAGGTATTTGTCCCTCCTCTGTTGAATACAAAAGGAGGCTGAAAATAACAAGTCCTGAAATGTGTGTTTCTCTTCTATAACACACGTTCTATATCTCGGATGCAACGTCTTTCCACATACGGGGCTTCTTCACCTTTCAAACGGGGCCGAGCTCCGTGTGAAACAGTAGCAGAGACACAACCTGAGGGAGCAGGTCTGTGGAGCTGTGCACCGCGGATACCGGTGATCAGCTCTTGCTATGTTTTGTGCGCAGATTTAGGCTTGTTCAACCGCTGCCGGCAGGTTTTCTCAGAGGCAATTTATAATTAGCTGGATAATGAGCAATAAACCCCGACAAGATGGACAGAACAAGACCCTGACGGTTCGCATCGGGGTTTTGTTCATCCTGTTGCATCCCTATTGGGGCGAGCTATAGAAATAAACTGTGTGTGTGTTTTTGTTTTACACGCCAAACTCAAACTTTACCCACAGGTGTTAATTTTACCCCCTGCCCAAAGTGCTGCTTAAATGTGCGGTAAAGAGTTTGAATCACTTTGAACAAGAACATCAAAACCAGATCTGCAGGTAGCAGCTGCCCCGTGTTTGAGCAGCTTCTGCCACTTTCTATTTCTTAACCAAACAGAGTTTGTTGTGTAAACCCTCGAGGGTTTAACTGCAACATCGCTTTTTTTTTGTAGTTGTTGTTGCCTTCAGTGTGACTTCTCTGAAAATACTCAAAGAGTGGTTTCACCTACTGCATGAAGTTACTTGTTTTTTTGTCTGACATATTGCAACATGAAGTTGTGGGAAGGATTTCATAATTTCATAAAAAAAATAAAATAAAAGGAACCACAGAGACCAGCCACTTCCTTTTAGCAAAATGGACATGGTGTACACTGCAGTGGTTATTACATGTGTCTCAGAAGTGGACACAGCAAATTGTGGCTAGAGTTGGTGAACAGTGGTTGTTTTATTTGTGTTTTAAAAAACCGTGAAGTTAACCTCAGGGTTGAAGTCAACGTTGAACCATGTCAGGGGCTAAAGCTTGGAAGGTGAATGGTGTGAATTCAGAAGCGATATATATGTTGAACATGTGTACAATGTTGATTCAGTTGTTGTTTTGCTCAGTTGTCCTCATTGTTCCCGTGTTTTCTGCGACATGCATTAAGTTTCTGCGGCCTTAATGCACACACACACACACACACACACACTGGCCCTTTTCAGCCTGAGCACAACCCACATGTCTGCTGTTCACTGTAATGGGACATGGCCATCACTGGTTCAAAGATAAATTGACCAGATAAGTAAATTTTCGCTCGTGAATGTACATCTGTGTTCAACGAGTTACACGGCTACAGCTAATCATGAAGTAATACTTATGTTATTAATCATTTAGACAATATTAGCTTATTGAAAATATTGAAAATGGAGTCTCTATTTCTTAGTTTGTCCTCCAGAGACCACTGAAGATTTGTCATTGGAAAAATACCAGTCTGTATCAATTAAAGAATCCAGTAGAGCACATATTGATTTATCAGTATTTTCTGTATCTTTCTTCAGTGTATTATATACTGATCAATATACTGTATATCGATAAAGTCATTTGTATTCGTATTTGTATTCAGATTCAGCTTTACTCCAAACATCCTCAAGATGCAACATACATTATACACATACCCCACATTAACACATCACCCACATATAACAATAGACAAAACGCACATTTATACACATTGTTTTATCATATGTTTGCTAGTTCTATCCCTTTTTTATCATTTGTTCGGCAGAAAAAGTTCCATGTTTTGTTGTTAAAAGAAAGTAGCTGGTCTTTTCTATTCTCATTCTTTCACTCTGGCGTCCAGCATCGGACAGATCCACAGCAGAAAACACAAACTCACCCTTTACTGCAGCAGCAGCTGTATCTGTATCTGTAACAGACCAGAGTTCAGCATTTGTTCATTTTGAGGAAGCAAACCCTCGTCGTCGCTGTGAACGGGACACACTGTCACGCTGTTATCATCATTACACAGCTGTCACTTTGTGCACAACACCTATAAACCACAGCTGATTGCTCTTTCCCTAAGAATTCTGGGAAATGTAGGGAAAGAAAGTGAACTACTAAACTCAAAAGACTCTTGTGCAGAGGTGGGGAGTGTCTTCTCTTTCATTTTTCTCTTCAAGCTTCTTCCCTGAAATCAATTTTGTATTCAGAATATGAATTACTGCAGTCAGGGACAAGGTATAGAGTAAGCCGATGCAAAAGTAACCGATACAAACTCAGTTTCCTCCCTACATCCATTTCCCTCTTAAATAAACCTGCTAAATCTTAATTGAGTTGTTATCCCTATTTTTCATCTCATGAGATTGTATTTTAAAAAAAAATCCTTTTATTGCGCTAGACACTGCTGCACTTTATTTGAGTTTTTTTTTTTTTCTTTTTTCTTTTTTTCCAACATATTTTTATTGGTTTTTGTTATACAAACAGACATAGAAAAAACATAACAGAGAAAAAAAACAAAAAACAGATTACAGGAACAGGCAGTTACAGAAACATCAGATGTTTACTTGAGGTGGGATTAAAAAAGAAATTAAGTAAAATAAATAAATAAATGATAATGACTGCAGAGAAGATTCCAGGGTTAGAAGCAGGAGTTAACTGTTGTGCATATGAGATGGGGGAGTGAGGAGCTTGTCTTTGATATAGTCTATCAGTGGCTGCCAGACTTTTGAAAACATGGCCAAGGAGCCATTCACTGTAAATCTCAGTTTCTCAAGGCTGAGATGGTGCAGCACATCCTGCATCCATCGAGTCCAGGTCGGGGGGTGGGGTGACTTCCACTGAAGAAGAATCAACCTTCTTGCCAATAGAGTAACAAATTTTGTTATTCGAAGTTTTGTACTGACTAGATTTTTGTTATTAACCCCCGCCACCCCAAAGATGGCAATTAAAGGGTCTGGCCTGATTGTCAATTGAAAAACATCTGATAAAGTTTTGAAGATGGAGTTCCAGTAAGTGGACAAGCTAGAACACTGCCAGAATGAGTGTGCTAGGGAGGCAGGTGAACGCTTACAGCGGTTACAGGTAGGGTCTACATCTGGAAATATTTTAGAAAGTTTTACTTTTGAGAAGTGAAGGCGATGTATTACCTTAAATTGAATTACTCCATGCCGGGCACATATTGAGCTGGAGTGCACCCCATCCAGGGCTGATCCCCACTGTTCTGGTGATATAGCCTCCCCTATGTCTGTCTCCCATGTAGATCTCAGAGTCTCCAGGGAAAGGTTCTGTAGACTAGCCATGCACTTATAGATAAAAGCTACTGCACCCCTCTTTGAAGGATCAAAGGAGAGGACAGATTCCATAGGTGACTCTTTAGGCAAATAGGGAAGGAGGGGATCTTGTTTTTAATGAAATTACGGATCTGAAGGAATCTAAAAAAATTGGATTGTGTCAGGTTAAATTTAGTTCTCAGTTGTTCAAATGTAGGAAATATTCCGTCTATAAAAAGGGTTTTCATGTTATAAATACCATTTCTTTTCCAAATGCCAAAAGAGTCATCAACAATAGATGGGGAGAACAGGTGGTTCGGGTAAACAGGGGTGAGTAATGAACCATTTTGCCAGCCGTAGCGTTTTCTAACACCAGACCACACCTTCAGTGAGTGTGTTACAACAGGGTTGTTTTTGACATATTGTAATGACAGAGGCATCGGGGAAAACAAAAGAGCAGACAAGGAAGTTGAATGACATGAGTTACATTCCATTTGTACCCAAACTGGGACTTCACTCTGTTTATCATATTGAACCCAGAAAGACATAGCATGTAGGTTACATGACCAGTAATATGACTGGAAGTGAGGCAGTCCCATTCCCCCATCATGCTTTGGGTGTTGTAAAAAGGCTTTCCTAATTCTAGGGTGTTTTTTGTTCCAAATAAAGCTAGAAATCATTTTATCCACAGATGTAAAGAAAGATTTTTGAATAAATATTGGAATAGTTCTAAATAAGAATAAAAACTTGGGAAGGACGTTCATCTTGACAGCGTTGATTCGGCCGGATAATGAAATGGGGAGACGGGACCATCTCTCAAGTTCACGGGAAGTACGTTCAAGTAGCGGCTTGAAGTTTTCATTAAAAAGATTGGAAAAACCTCTCGTCACTACTACACCCAAATATTTAAAAGATTTTGTTGACACTTTAAATGGCAAATGTGAATAAGAAAGACCCTGGGAAGACTCATTAACTGGGAAGAGTTCACTTTTGGAAAAATTAAGCTTGTAGCCAGATACCTCACTGTAGTCTCTCAGAATGGACATAATGTTTGGGATCGATCTATAAGGATTAGTGACATATAACAGAAGATCGTCTGCATATAGCGATAATTTGTTTTCTACCTCTCCTCTATGAATTCCCTCACAGTCTTTGAGAGAACGTAAGGCAATGGCTAGCGGTTCGATGGCTAAAACAAAGAGCAACGGAGAGAGGGGGCAGCCCTGCCTTGTACCTCGATGCAATGGGAAATAGGAAGATCTGAGGGAGTTGGTTGTCACGGAAGCAAGAGGAGAGAGATATAGCAGCCTGATCCAAGTTGTGAAGTTGTCTCCGAGACCAAATTTTCCGAGTACTGCAAAGAGAAAGTCCCATTCGATACGATCGAAGGCTTTCTCAGCGTCCAGAGAGATAACAACCTCTGGACGCTGAGGAGTTGGGCCAGGGGAGTACAAAATATTGAGCAGTCTGCGAAGGTTAAAAAACAAATGACGATTTTTAATAAACCCGGTCTGGTCTGATGATATTATTGAAGGTAGAATTTTCTCCAATCGTGTGGCCAGCATTTTGGCTAAAATCTTGTTGTCTACATTTAAGAGACTAATAGGACGGTAGGAGCCTGGCTCTTTGGGGTCTTTACCTTCCTTTAACAGGACTGATATGGAGGCTTGATATAGAGTTGGAGGAAGAGTCTTCAACGTAAAGGCTTCATTAAAGGTGTCAAGCAATACTGGGGAGAGTAAATTTGCAAAGGTTTTAAAAAATTCGGCGGTAAACCCATCTGGGCCAGGCGTTTTAGAGCATTGCATACTTTTAATTGCGCTAATTAATTCCTCTGATGAAAAATGGCTCGTCGAGGCTAGTTTTGTGATCCGGTTCTATGGTAGGTATTGATAATTTGTTTAGAAAATTATTTATTAAAGAGGAATCTCCTTTGGACTCAGAGGTGTAAAGACGAGTATAGAAAGATTTGAATTCGTTGTTAATTTCTAGTTCGTCAGAGAGTATTTCCCCAGAGGCCGTGCGAATTTCTGTTATGAGTCTAGTTGCAGCTGTTTGACGGAGCTGGTGAGCTAATAGACGTCCGGCCTTCTCACCCTGCTCAAACCATTTACATCTGGATTGCATTAATAATTTAGCCGATTCTTCAGTAGATAAAAGATTAAAATCTGACTGGAGTGAGATCCTCTTATTGTAAAGTTCTGGTGAGGGTGATATTGAATGCTGATGGTCAATCTTGAGTATTTCATCTGAGATCTCGGCCAGACGTTTGAGGCGATTGCGGCGAGCGGATTTGGCATAAGAAATAATCTGGCCGCGGATATATGCTTTCAGAGCCTCCCAGAGTGTTCCTTTTGATACTTCTCCGTTATCGTTCAGAGGAATAAACTGTTCTATCTGGGCTGAAATGAATTTCACAAAAGCGTCATCTTTTAACAGGAGATTATTCAGTCGCCAGGGAGCAGCAGTTGATTTTTGTTTGAATGCTAATTGTAATACGTGTGGGGCATGGTCAGATATAACTATTGCATCATAGTCACATTTCTTGACAGATGGTAAAAATTTGCGGTCTATGAGGAAATAATCAATTCGTGAGTATGATTGATGAACAGGGGAGAAAAAAGAATAACAGCGAGTGGACGGGTTTGAGAACCGCCAAGGGTCAGTAGCTCCATAGTCTCTCAAAAAAGATTCAATACTCTTTGCTGACCTGGAGAGAGGCTGACTGATTTTGGAGGACCTGTCTAATTTAGGATTTAAGACACAGTTGAAATCTCCTCCAATGATTATGCTATGAGTGTTAAGATTTGGAATTGATGACCATAGAGAAGAAAAAAACTGATCATTATCGTAATTAGGTGCATATACACAAACTAAAGTGAGTGGGAAATTGTATAACTTTCCCTCCACTACGACATATCGACCCTGTCTATCAGAGAAGGAATGTGAGCAAACAAAAGGAGTAGTTTTACTTATTAAAATGGCAGCTCCTCTGGCTCTGGCCTGAAAGCTGGAGTGGTAGACCTGGCCTACCCACCCTCTTTGTAAGTAACAATGATCTTTATTTCTTAAGTGGGTCTCTTGTAAAAACACCACGTCCGCCTTTAATTTTTTAAGATGAGACAAAACTCTGCTACGCTTAATCACCCCATTCATTCCCTTCACATTCCATGTGACAAATTGAACCAAGCTCTCCTCACCTTTATGACAATCAACCATATAAGCCTATCCCCAGATAAAATGATGTAGCCACACCTCAATGAACAAAAGTAGCACTGCAACTGCTAACACAGAAAACGAGAACCATAGAAAAGAACCATAACCCACTTTCCCACCCCCCTTACCTTTCCCCAACTGAAAGGTAAAAGATACCCACATTTGTTTCAAACTAACCATAGTGCTCCAGCACTGTCTAACTGAACTACAGCTATTCAGTTTCAAGTTATCCTTAGATTAGCACCCTGAATTTAAGAGAATAATAATCATTGCACCCTTCTGAAAAAGAGGTGAAATTAAGCGGTGGTTTATCCAAAAAAAGAAAAAAAGAAAAAAAAGTATATTGATTTTACCTTGATAAGCATATGTTACACAAATAGTAGGCTATATTGGATACAGAAAAGCATTGAAACATGTAACCACAATCTGATCCAAACCAAAAAAAAAAGAAAAAGAAAAAAGGGAGGGATATGTGTTTTAAACAGTAGTGATCAGTAGCCATCAGCAGGCCAGGCTTCATTTGAGTGAATACTGTAGGGCAGGTGAACAGACTGACCAACTTAATGTTCTTACCCGGAGTCATAGAGAATTGGTCATAAAGTTGCAGTCTTATTACCGTTTCTCCCGACGTGCGGCGGTGTCGTCTATCACCTCCAACAGCAGACGTACTTCAATGTCTGGCCTGAGCCCAATAAACATCAGAGTTAATAAAGGATATGCCACCGGTCTTCGACGGCTGGATGTGTGGTCCTCCCGACAGTTATTCACACGGTTGACATGTCCCACGTCGAGAGAGGAAAAGAGACAGGTGATCATCCGGTCTGCGGCGGAGCTATCTTTGCCTTGTAGAAGTCTTCCGCTGCCTGCGGAGTGTTGAAGGTGTATCGAACCCCGTTAAAGTTGACAGATAGGACCGCAGGGTAGAAGAGGCTGTATTCCACCTTGGCTTCTCTGAGCTTGGCTTTAATCGCGTTGAAAGTAGCCCGCATCTTGCTTATCTCTGCCGGGAGATCAGGATAGATATGCACGGGGGAACCCTGGTAGTTGAGGGGGGTTTTGCCTCTTGCGATGCCCATAATCCTCTCTTTTTGGGCGTAGTAATGCAGCCGAACTATTATTGGTCTTGGTCTGGCTCCTTTCTTAGGTTTGGGAGCCAAGGAACGGTGAGCACGGTCAATCGTCACGGGAGTGGGGAAATTCTCGGCTCCCAGGAGCTCTGGGATGAGCTCCGACATAAACTTCGTGGGGAAGTGCCCTCAGCTCCCTCCGGAATGCCGATGAATCTCAGATTTTGCCGCCGACTCCGGCTCTCCAGATCAAAGCATTTATCTTTCAGCTGCTTCAGTTCCTTGGTTTTCAGTTCGTTGGATTGTTCCAGCTGCTGTATACGGTCGAGGGCGTCTGAGAGACCGTGTGCCATGCTGGTTTGTTCGGCCGAGACCTGGGCATGTCCCTGCCGGAGATTGGTCAGCTCATCCCCCACTTCATGGCGCAGAGTCTGAAAGCTCGTAGTTGTTTCTGAGCGTATGGCCTCGATTTCCTGAGACAGCTCCGCACGAAGGATGGAGATCTCATTTTTCAAATCACCCAGAATTGCTTCACGGGATAGTTTGAGCTCGCCTCGGAGAAGCTCCACGGTTAGTTGGCTGCCTTCCGCCATGTTCTTCAATAGTTAGCTTAGCCGTTTCTCTGCAGCTGATTATCGTCGGGACCTTATGTTTCACCTTTCTAGGGCACCGCGTCGAAGCGAGATTAAGTTTTCCCTAAATCTGTATCACCACAAAATATAGGACCTACTGCATATATTCGAAGAAGAGTGCTAAATAAGTTGAATAAAACGGGAGCTGTTGTGACCTACGTCTGCTCCATAGCAGGGCGGAAGCCGGTTTGCCTTATTTGAGTTTTTAATAGTTTCTCATCAGTATTTTTTATCTACCATATTTATATTTATCTGTGCGAATGTGAGAATTGTGTGTATGCGAGAACTGTGTGAGGAATGTCGAATGCAGGGCCGTTGTATAGGGGAGAAAGGTGATGATAATTCTAGGGGCCCAGCGCCCAGTGGGGCCCATAAAAAACCCCAGTAGTCTAATCTTTGTACGACTGATTTATTCTGTGTAAGACCCTGACTAATACTCGTAGTACACTGTAAAAACTCAACATCTTTCCAAGAATATTTGTCTTATTTCTTGTCCAAATGTCTCATTTCTAGTCTAAACTAATCTCTTTCCACTTAAAATAAGACTCATTACCTAAAAATTAACTTGTTTTTAGATAATTTTCACTTAAATTCACAATAAATAGAAAAATCTGCCAGTGAAAGTAAGTTTTTTGTGCTTGTAATAAGAAAGAAAAACTTGCTCCACTATCAGATTTTTTCTACTTATTCCAAGTGAAAATCTGCTTGAAAGAAGTAAAAAGTGTCTAAAAACAAGCTACTTTTAATATGATGTGTCTTATTTTAAGTATAATGAGATTTGTTTTGACTAGAAATTACATTTTGACTAGAAATAAGACAAATATTCTTGCTAAGATACTTGAGTTTTTGCAGTGTAATGCTGCATTAGCATCAAAACAAAGAAGGCTAAATAAAAAACGATAATACATACGTAGTCTAAGAAAAAAAAGGAAAAGTTAGGGGGAGGGGCCCACTTTAGTATTCTTTAAGGGGGCCCAGAATTCCTAGCAACGGCCCAGGTCGAATGTACTGTTTTTTTAATCTGTTTTGTGTATTTATGTAATGCAGCAACTTGTGGCACATGACTGTCCATGACAAATTTCCCTGCAGGGATAATAAAGTTTATATTGATTGATATTGATTGATTGATTTCTGTCCCCCCCCCCTCACAGTCAAAGACCTGCCGCTGCCCCGGTTCGTCGTGGGGAAGAACGAGGCGGAGGCCAGGCACGCGGCGCTGTACCAGGACACAGACAGCCAGGGTCTGTACCCGGGCTCCGCCACTGCAGTAATACCCCGACCGCCGGGCCGGGGGCACCAGAACAAGAAAGTCCCCCCGACCTCCACTGCGCTGCCTGTCCACGAGGTCATCCAGCCGCTGGCGCCCAGCATAGAGCCACAGGTGTGTTACCGTGTTATTCTGTGTAAATATGTAAATACGCTTTGTTTCTTTTTTTTTTTACATATTCAACAACATACATCTACAAACAAAACATACATTTAAAGGGATAGTTCAACATTTTTGGCAAATTGGCCCATTGCCATAATCCCTATAGTCATAGCAGTAGGTTAGTTACCTTTAATTCTCGGTGCAAGATGTTTTTAGAACGGCGGAGCAGAGCCGTGAGCTGCTCAGAGCTACGCTACGAAGGCTCATGGGATTTCTTGTTTCTCTCATCAAAATCATCAAATACACAATCCAACAACTCCAAAACGCTCTGGTGGACAAGTTGTGACCTGCACATTCACCACGCTATGAGATAATAACACAACGTTACCAGACAGAGTTGTTTTAGAGGTAAATTCATGCAAAACCGCTGATGCCCGTTGCGTTCAGGGACAGTTTTTCAGCAAGCAGTCTCTGTGTTTACCTCGTAACGTCCCGTTATTATCTCATAGCGTGGTGAATGTGCAGGTCACAACTTGTCCACCAATTTGCCAAAATGTTGAACTATCCCTTTAACAACATAAAAATAATCAAAACGTAAACAGTTATGTGCATCGTACTACATATCTCTTATACACGCACCATAAATTCATATCATAACTCAATAATAAATGATTAAGTAATTCCCTCTACAGCAACCAAAAACAAACAAACAATAAACTACTATATTAAATCTTCATCCTAAGTTTTTGTTATTGCCAGGACTTCCCATCTTTTTATCTCTACGCTCTGTTTCTTACCTTTAATCCGTAAAATCCTTTGTATGTGTACAGACGGCAAATTAAAAGTAAGGGTTTAGGCTCGAAGTTGCTTTCTTTTCCCACTGTTACTTCTGCAACAACTGCATTAAATATGGATGTTTTCTATCGTCTTGTCTTTTGGGCAGCATCTTTACACACATTTGATTTCCTGCCACAGCTGAAAGCAGCAGCAGCTACTAGAGAGATATGCTGCTGGAAAACTGCTGCATTTCCTGTGTCTTTTCCTGTGTACGTTTGATTGCTTTTAACTCAAAATACCATCTGAAGTTTTTTTTTTTCTCTTTACCTCTGAGTTACTATATAGACTTCCTCCTCATCTCTTATCTAGTTTCATCTGTTGTGAAATGCTCACTTTGCGGTTGCTTGAACGTCCCCATATCAGATGAAGGGACGCATTTGCGGCGGCTTTTATTGGCTCGAATGTGGCATGTTCAAGATGGAGAGCTCATAGTAAGACGGCGGCGGTGGTGACACAGCAAACTGCAGCTTCTGTGTGTCAGATAAGACGAGTGAGATGAATCGCACGGCTGCTCGTTGTAATTCAAACCAGTTTACTGAAACACTCTCTTCTTTTTTTATATATATATATCTGCATTATGCTTCTCGTGTGTTTCTGTCCATCACCAGCCCGAGCCGACGTCCCCGGTGGTCTCCCCTCACCAGTCTCCCCCCACCTCCCCTCACTCCTGGAGGAAACACAAGCGGCAGCACAGCGGAGGAAACGCAGAACGACAGCCGGTGGGGCCGGTGGGGCCGGTGGGCCCGGTTGGGCCGGTGGGGCCGGTGGTGGTGGCGGGCGTGCCGGTGGCCGCGGCGACTGGAGCTGTGTGGACGCAGTTCAGAGAACCACAAACAGGTAACGGCCTCTCACCTGCTGCTGCTGGTCGTTGGTAGTTTCTTAATAACAGCCATATTTAGTGCGTTATTACTAAGTTTAGTTTAAAGCAATACTTTAAGGACAATTCCAGGCGAATTCAACTCGGGGGTGTATTTTCATATCATTTTAGGTCTAAAAGAAGGAATCTGAAGATTTTCAGTTTAATCGCTCCTGTTTTGCGGTAGTTGCGTCTGTCCGTGCATCGCCACGGCAGCAATGAATGGGAGTGGATGTAAGTTCTGCTGTTTAGGCTGTTTACAGCCCTCAAAGCCACAATTTTTTTCCACAGACAGCGTCAGATGGAGACTCAAAAAAATGTACACTTGAAGCAAGTCAAGAGTTGATATTCCTGTGTTTACGACACAAGCGGTAGCTCCTACTGCGCCTGAATACACCAGCACGGCAACTGGGTCTCGCGCGAGACTCCGGGAGACTTTGAATTAGATCTAGTTTTACAAACATGTCGGCTTGCTTGAAGTAAATAAACTTCTTGGTGCATGTTTGAGTAGCCATCTGACGCTGTCTGTGGAAAAAAAATTGCGGCTTTGAGGGCTGGAAACAGCCTAAACAGCGGAACTTACATCCACTCCCATTCATTGCTGCCGTGGCAATGTGGGGACAGACGCAACTACCGCAAAACAGGAGCGATTAAACTGAAAATCTTCAGATTCCTTCTTTTAGACCTAAAATGATATGAAAATGCACCCCCGAGTTGAATTCGCCTGGAATTGTCCTTTAAGAACTTTCAGTTTTGGTCTCCCAAAACTCCCGGTCGCGTGCAACAACAACTCGGTGCTGACCTGTTGATCTGCCTGTTTTGTGAGTTTACAATCAGTATCTCCTCGTTCATGGTGTCAACGGGGTGAAATGGTGTCTGAAAACCTCCGACCTGTTGACTTCAGGCCGGCCTCAGCCCATTACAATGTTTTCAAAGTGTAGTGCGGAAAATATGATCCGCCGTAAACACGGTGTATTTTATTTTGAAAATGAATCGGGCGTTTTGTACACGATTTCCTGTCCCGCACGAGCTGCTCTATGCTGAGTTTATGTTCCGTGCTCCATAGATTACATTACT
>NC_140930.1:14882147-14884485 GCF_045865225.1 Trachurus japonicus
AACTCATTCTCTCACCCCTCCCTGTCACCAAGGGTGTCCCCCAAGGTTCAATACTTGGTCCATTACTGTTCTCCATTTACATCAATAACATTCCCCTAGCTGCTGGTAATTCTTTCATTCACCTTTATGCTGACGACACAATCCTGTATGCCTCCGGCCCATCTCCCTCCTATGTCCAAGCTACACTCCAGGATAGCTTCCTCCGGGTACAACACGCTTTCTCTCTACTGAAATTGTCTCTCAATACATCTAAGACGAAGCTATGTGGTTTCACAGGAAGGGCACTCCCCCCCTCTCCCCATCTCTACTAAACATCTCTACCTGTGAGGGAGCTATCCTGGAATACATCTCCACCTACAAATACCTTGGCATCTGGTTAGACTCTACGCTTAGTTTTTCACATCACATCTCCAGTTACAGGCTAAGGTCCGGGCCAAACTTGGTTTTCTTTACAGACACCGTTATGCCTTCACCTCTTCTGCTAAATTGAGTCTCATTAAACTTACAATTCTCCCCACACTTGATTTCGGTGACACCATCTATCGTACAGCATGTAAAGCACCCTTGCTAAACTGGACACACTCTATCACTCCGCCATCCGCTTCGCTACAAACGCGTCCACAACACCCACCATTGCACTCTTTACTCTTTGGTAAATTGGCCATCACTTCACACCCGCCGTCAGACCCACTGGCTCACTCTCATTTATAAGACCCTCCTTCTACGGACCCCCCCTTACCTGTCCCGTTTGCTGCACCAACTCCCTGTCACATACAACACTCGGTCCTCTCATCTCATTCTGCTAACAATCCCCAAAACCAGATCTACAATCGGCTCCGCATCATTCCAGTCAGCTGCTGCCTCTGATTGGAACATATTACAAAAACTCCTCAAACTTGACAAACTCATCTCCATTCCAACCTTCAAAGAGGCCATCTCACACCTTGTCACAGACTCCTGCAAATGTTTTCCCCCCGTCTAACCCCTCTTCCTTTAGCCTGTATTTTTATGTTGAGTGCCCATACCTGCCGCTGGCAGCCCTGGCTCCTCCTTACATGTTGATAATCCTTGTATAGTGTCTTCGCATGCATTTCTGTGTTGTGATGTTCTAGATAACTAATTCCTCGCTATTAACCTTGCCTGTTCTAATTGAGCTGTTACATTAATTTTCTGCCCTGCCTGCTATTGCCTGTCTCGCTGCTCTGCTCATGCCTTGCTAACCTGCTTCCCTGCACAGCCATGCTGGTGTATTGTCTTTGTGACTGTCTTGCTACATGTCTGCTCAGTTGTGTTTTGTGCCTCTGCTTGTGTATTGTCTTTATGGTCGTTCTGCTGCATGTCTGTTTAGCTGTTTTATGCCACTGTTTTTTAACTTGTACTTTTTTTTCCACAGCCCTCTCCCCCTCTCCTCAAGAAGCTTGTGCTTTTTGTCAAGCCATCATTGCAAATAAGAACCTGTTCTTAATGATTTTTCGCCTGGTTAAATAAAGGTTAAATAAAAAAATAAATAAAAAAAGACTTTAAAGTTTATGCTCCGTCAGTTTACTAGTCAGAAATCAAAAGTGTTTGTACCTCATCCGTTTAATAGTCCAGAGTCTGACATCACGTCGCTGCTTTCTGTGTTTACAGGTGGAGAAGGCGCCAGAGGGAGCCGGCCCCTTGAGATCAGTGAAGAGCGACGGCCAAGCAGACGAGAGAACCTCAACTACTGTCAACTCTGTATGTTTAAAGACCCCCTCCCATGAAAATCGTGTTTTTCGTGCTTTTCACATGTTCCTGTGGCATTTTTCTTGTGTTAGAGGACATACAGTATCAGCAGAAAAGAAAGTGCAAAATTGCATTTCTGAGTTTTTCTGCCTTCAAACTGCTGTGAACCAATGGCAGACGCAAACTGGCAGTTTCAGGGAGACTGGAGCTGACGTGTCACAGCTCCAGGGGAGGGCACTAGTGCTACAAGCTCCCGCCCCGCTCTGCATCTGGCTCAGAGGTGAAAGGCTTGACAGCTCGGTGTAACTGTCAAGGTATAACAGGTATAGCTCACCTGGTAGAGCAGCTTGCATCGTGAGCAAGGACTATGCTCCAGTCTGGGATCGAATCCCAGTGTGCAGTTTTACGCTAAACGCGCTGAATCTGTAATTGTACAATGTCCAGCTGTCAGCGAGCGGGGGGGTGGGGTGCGAGGAGGTGGCTGGGCGGGTGCAGAGCAGCGCAGTCTCCGCCCACCCTCCAGAGGTGCATTGCTAATGAGCTGGTTTTAAAATGACCAAAAAGGGTCGCGGGAGGGGGACTTTAACATCCTCTGAACATCCTCTGATCCCTGACACCCGGTCATTACACT
>NC_140930.1:14884585-14947906 GCF_045865225.1 Trachurus japonicus
ATATCAGTGGAAATGTTTTTTGTTAATATAAGTCCTAAAATAGTCCTAGTTTCCATCAGCAATCACTTACATGAAGTATTTCAGCCTAAACACGAGTCTCTCCGTCACTCTGCTCTGCTGTAACCCGAGGAGAAAATTTTCCTTGTGGGATACAAGTGTTATCCAATGAGGGGAGAGAACGGCATGAAGGGCTGTGTGTGCAGCCAAGGGATGCGCGTGAATGTGGTGACGTAGCACGAGGACCAATTGATGCCTGACAAGGGCGGGGGCTGCTAACTCATGGTGCGTTCAAGGAAACTCGTACTTTGTGTTTTTTCCTTCCTGTGAAGTCATACCAGTTCGATCTGGTACGAGTTCACGGGTCGGAAGTTACGAGTGGCCGTTATAGGGAACTTTCACAGACAACAGGACGGTAAAAACACGAGCTACGGGTTACCTGGAACGCTACCAAGTCGTAGTTGTGACTTGAAGCTGTAACTTACGGTTTCAAAAGCTTGCCTTGAACACAGCATTAGCCGAAACGGCCGTGCCACTGATATCTGCTTTAATGTGTGAAAATTTAACCAAATGATTTGCATACATTAAATAATGAATTAACAGATTATCAAAAATCTTTTAATTTTTTTTACAGGCGTTTCACTGCACAAACAATTCTGTGTCCACTTAATTCAAGCTTGACACCACACTCAGTATTTACTGATGCATATGCTATTATCAGATATTAATATTGATTAAGGTTTTACTACATGCTTGCTCTACTTGTAAACATCCCAGATCCTACCTCCCCTGAAGGTCCAGGCCCGTTGCTCTTTCCGTCATGCTGCAAATCACTCCCGCCCCACTTTGTCCATTCTGGCTTCCTTGCTTTTGTATCAGCACAGCACAGTGCTTTTCTTTAATTGAGTTTTGCGTCTGATTTAATATCATGTCAGACCCAGAATCCTAGGAGGTGAGGGGGTTGTGGAGGGAAAGTGGAGAGTCTACTTCTCACTTTGCTTTACTCCCTGTATCTGATTTTATTGTCAGTCTGGTGCTCTTGACTTTTCCAGTGATTCCTCAGTCATAGTTTTGTTGCTTGGGACCAACGTTTTCAGTTTATTTTGATAAGTCCTGTTATGTGCTTCGGACTGTTTCCCTGGTGGAACTTTGTTTTGGTGTGTTTGTTGTTGCCATGTTACAGTTCAAGTTTTCCATGCCGGACATTAAGGAGCTGAACAAATTTTTTGTTTAACGGCTTTCTCTGGCCTTTTTCTAAACCCTACATTTACTTGAAGGGGAACTGTGCAAGTCTTTTGCTAACCCTCCTCCCGGCCATGTGCATTTGTTTTCAACGAAGCCAGTGAGAATTCAATCAATATTCATCATATACGATGTAACAATGTGTATATTTGTGTAGTCTTATCTGTCATAAACAAGAGATTACAGGTTACGGGGCCCGTTTGCATCGCCGCAACGAGGGCACTGGGTCGGAGGCTCTGATCTTGCAAGGTTGGTTTTCGGCCAAGAGATGCTACGTTGAAGGCAGAGAGCCTCCATTCTCCCTGTAACAAGTTACGAGTCATTTATTTAACCATCACTATTAGCTTTTTAATTGAGGTAAAAAATGTAGCATAGTTAAGGTACAAATCCTGCATAGTTCCTCTTTAATGCAAGTAACACAGATTTACTTTCATTTGATTTTCAACGTGGTCAGTCTGTTGTGTGCATGTACTTTGTAGTGTGACAGCAAAAACAAAACAGCCTGCTTATTTGTAACCTTGCAAAAAAAAAAAAAATCCTCAGTGCAAGACACCAGTGCTGCGATGGACCCCACGAGCTCACGACTGCACCGTGATGACGCTGCTCTGTCACACTGTCCTCTCACTTCTGCTGACTCCATTGCAACCCAACGCTGTCCCTTGATTTGATTTAGTCTCCTCAGTGAAGTTGCTGGGGTCAGCTCAGCTCCCAGTCTCCAAGTCCCAGCAAGAGGCCGGAGCTGCAGTGACAACAGCATGGCACCGCAGGAGTGAAGACAGTGCCAGCTTCCCAAGCAGAAGTTGTCAATGGCCATGTGCTGGCCAAAGGGCAGAATTAAAGGGATTGGAAACGTGTACTCGCTTACTCTTTTAATAGGTGTTGGTTCAGATGTAATGGAGACGAGATTAATTCTTACTCTTGCATGAAAAAAACACGTGGTCCTCCTACAACTTCTTCTTTTGTTAATGTTAAATTGTTTTGCAGGTTCTGTGAGTAGGTGCTAATCTTGTTCTGTGTTGTCTTTGGTCTTGCAGCACATGACAATTAGTGAAATCTCCAAGTGTTTACATGTGTGCAGCATGTGCATCTGTCTATTCTGCCCGTGATCTCTCCGGCCCCTCGCTGTCTTGTGGCCTCTCACTCTTATCCCGTCTGTCTCCATGTGATGTCTGATCTCCCAGATCGCCGCGTCACAGTGAGGTGCTCAGCTGTCCCCCTCGCGGGATGCCTGACTAGCTCACACTAATCTCCACAGTGAGCTAAATTTACACACACACACACACACACACAGATTATTCTCACCTTTATGGTGCTGTAGATAAGTGTGCTCACATGCAAAGACACAGCATGTGTTCTCCCTAAACCAATGTATTTTTTTTATTTCTGTTTTGTCCCTTCTTTGTTAGGCGTGTACAGTGGATGAATGATGTTTGAATTATGCAGAGTGAGGCTTCTACCTAATCTAAAGCCCCATGTCTACACTGGCTGGAGCTGAATTATGTTGTATAATACCATCCGGAAAATCCATTTTGCTCACCAGAGGTTGTAGACAGTGCACGGATGAAGTAACAACGCAGATTTGTATTCCCCCAATGAGAATCCCTCTGCATGGAAATTTGTTATCTTTGACAATACTACAGCCCAAGAAGCCGATCGGTTTTGTGCCCAGTGAGCACTTCTGCATCAGGAGACTGAATGATAGATGGCAGGGTGCTTTTAACGGTCCGTGACTGTACAGTCAACTCGGTCAGAGTGACATAGAGACCGTGGTCGAAATCCTGCAGCAGGTCGGGTCTCCATTGTGTCCGCTTCCCTGTGGTCTGCCAGCTGAGACAGAACAACATTAGGATTTATGCTGCTGGGAGTGGGAGTGAAAACACGGTGAGTCCGCCTCACAGGACACCTTACTGCTGAGGGAGCAGAGCCAGGAGATCAGTGAATGCAACTCTTCACTTATTACATTCACAGCCTACACACGGTGTATTCATATGAACGTGTTTTTGCACAACAAGATCTCTTTATGTTCACAAAGGAGAACTGTCACAAGTACAGAGTTATTGGGAAACTGGTGAATAAATAAGATTACCTCCATGTTCCCTCTGTAATTACATACAATCATAATAATGTTTTCTCACTCATCACATGTACTGTGCTGTAAAAATCCCCCCCCTCGTATGTAGCCTCAGCAAATACACCCACCTGAGATTATCAAACTAACTTCCGTACACACAACATGCCGCCCACTGTGAAGCAAAATCGTGACGTGATTGGTGAGTCTCTTGCTGAGATTAACTTGTTATCAGTGTGGTTACAGATGTTGATTTAAACAATGGTCTCACTTGTTACATATGTGGCCTTATACCTTTGATGTAGCGCCACTGCTCTTTGTCCCTGAAGTGCAATCAGCCTTGTATTATATTTTACTCAAAAGGAAAACATTTTTCTGACGCCGGGGAAGCACTCTTCATTCCAGCCTTGTGGAGAACCTCAAACACTGCTGGACAGTTTTACATGCAAACATTGTTTTATTATCCTCTTTCTTTTTCTTTTTTAATTCAAGATCTTTTTTTATTGACGTTTTCTCAATTTAACAAATGTGCAGTGCTGCATAGCCATTACAGAGACATGAGATGAGTGTGGGTATATGTCAATCACAGCATGCACAAATGAGATGTACAAGCATACACAAAGAAAAATAAAGGGAAAAATTCAAACAGTGTACAAAATATTATCCTCTCATTTTTTAAAAATACTTATAAGTGTTGTTGCAGCCTGTAACTTATCAGGTGGCCTTGGTGTAAGAGGATGTTGTACAGTATACAGCCGAAGAAATAATTGTGTACTTTGGAGGAAAATAAACTTGTTTTATGGCGGGATGAGGGGGGTTGATGTTGATGTTGTCTGGTGGGGGGGAAAAGAGCAAGACTGGCTGGCTTATCCAACACTCAGCCACTGATCTGTTGGACTTGAACTCAGAGAGCGTAAGCCCTGCTAAAACCTGTCCTGTGTTGTGTGTTGTGTGAGCATGTACAGCCCACGTGCTTCACTCAGCGAGAGCAGAGCTGCTCCCTGTTTAGGATTATTCCTCTGGGAATAGGCTGAGTCACGCTACAGAAGACCAGACAGATAGAGACACAGAGAAGGGGAGGGGAGGGGAGGGGAGGGAGGGGCTGAATGGCGTTTGTAATGGGTTGCCTTTTGAGATGGGTGACACTGACAAAGAAAGAGGTTATGAGCAATTTGATCTATATTGCTCTCTGCTTGTGATCAGCACTGTCCTCCTCTGCAACTCATCCCTCAGGGTAATGATGATCCATCTTTCTATCCACTGACCTCAGGGCAAATTTAGAAACCCATGCATCTATGAGACACTGCTGTTAGTGGTTGTGCAGTTTACTGTTAAGACCACAATGTAGTATTTTCTGTAGGGATGTTCATGCATCAGTTCTCTCGGAGTTTCCCTTCAGTTTCTCCTTTCATTTCTTCCTCAGTTACTGTCGTCTCGTTTTTTAAATTTAGACATTCGCCTTAAATGCAAACATCTGCAACTTCATTTTATTAAATGCTTTCAATATGAACGAATGAATTTTATTTTGAACGTGTCTAAAATAAAAAATAAAAAATACATCATAAAATCATAATGTACACAAGTTCGAAAAAGGAGTAGGAAGAAGTATGCACTTTTAAAAAAAAATTCCTGCCCCTTTCCAACTCATCATGGTTTTTATATATACATAAAGATACATAAATGAATCATACAATGAGAAATAGAAACATACACACCATCAGCTACCTGCTTGAATCAAACGCCAAACCAGGAGGGTACTCAGGAGTTTCCGTGTCTAAAAAAGAAGTACAGAAGGAAATGGAAGAACAGGAAATGAAATAATTGAATCTCATTGTCTTTAATATTCAGGATATTAGCAGCTCCTGTGTGACTTTTTCAAAATGAGGTTAACCCACTTTGTGATATATTTTCATCTTGTTTCATGCTAAATTTAGCACATAGAAATGTGGGAACTTGGATTTTTTTGCTTCCTGCATTTTTAGGCCTTCAGCTGATGTTCTCATTTAGCGCAACTGACACTGAACATGCAGGCAAGAGTTCAGTGTCTTGATCCAAGGGCGTTACGCTGTTGAGTATCTTACATTATCTGTTGTAAGTAAGAAGGCAAAGGCATGTCACACAGGAAGAAAGGTCACTGCTGAATTCCTAACCACGCTCCACATTATCTGACTGAAAATATTTATCTCGCTTGGTGACACCGACGGGAACAGACACACGAGTTGCTTTGAGAATCCAAAACTGTTTATGTTTTATTATGAATAATTTCCGTCCTATTTATTTCTTTTTGCTCTGTGTCTTTAAGGTGGTGTTGGTGCGCTGGAACGAGCCCTTCCAGAAACTGGCCACCTGTGACACAGATGGAGGGATCTTTGTTTGGATCCAGTACGAGGGACGCTGGTCTGTGGAGCTGGTCAACGACCGTGGAGCTCAGGTAAGATACATTATGCAAGAAAAGGACATCATTGATATAAAAAAGAATAGATGTTTTTACATGAGGGAGCAAAATGCACAGCACCAACAACATATAGTAAAACAATGGCAGTGATTTATACACAAATACATCCATGACTATAATGGAATAAGATAACACTCTTCTTGTTCTTGCACATTCCCACCATATTGTGACTGACTGGGAAACTTGCCATGAAAACGTCATGTGCTAATTTGTAAAAGTAAAAAAAAAAAAAAACTGCCCAGGAAACGTGTGATGCGTAGGCCTCATCGATCAATCAATGTCATGTGCTGAGCTCAGTCTGACACTTCCTGACAGCATCTTATCTTTTGTGATCAATTTTGGTAGATGACAGTCTAAACAATTACCACATAACTTTTCATACATCGGCTTATGCCACTTTAAATACGGCCTCTGCTCCTGAGTGTGTCGTTTTATGTCATACCAAGGTACAGTGTTAATCTGTACAGACATGAGCAGATGCGAGTCATTTCAGTTGAAGCAGACACGTTCACTATTAACAGCGTGCAGAAGGCCATGATGTCTAAGGTCTTCTGACAGCACTGGTCTCTGTTAATACTGGGATACAACTATGAATCTCAAAGTAACAGGACTGACAAGCGTAAATGTCTCGCTAGTGGCTCCTAGAGGCCGTTCTCTTTACGTCTTAAAGTCCTCTGAATTGACCGTCTTCATCCGTGGAGCTCTGAGTACTGGGGCACATGGACATTATTAATAATGACTAGTTTGTTCATTTGCGAAATAACTGGTGCATCTTATCAACTTTCCGTAAAAATATCGAGTTGAAGAAAAGCAGCAAATCCCTCAAATTTTATTAATTAAATTATCTGTGATTACCAACATTTGGTTCTTAAATGACTTGTTTTGTCCTCTGCAGGTGAGTGACTTCACCTGGTCCCACGATGGCACCCAGGCTCTCATCTCCTACCGCGACGGCTTCGTCCTGGTGGGATCGGTCAGTGGGCAGAGACACTGGTCCTCTGAGATCAACCTGGAAAGCCAGATCACCTGTGGTATCTGGACCCCTGACGACCAGCAGGTAACACACACACACACGCGCACACATTCACCCCACAGAAATGTGATTTGCATAGCGATTTTTTTAGTTTTTTTTCCCCCTAGTACTTTGCCAGCCTTTCTGTGCTAATAGATGCAGGAGTTTTAGATTTTCATTTGCCACGTTTAGTTTGTGGACTTGTCATTCAGAAAGCCGAGACAGGCCCTGAGGGAGATCGGCTGTGAGTGACAGCGACCATTCTCCGTCTCGAATGTGTTGTGGTTTTGTTAGGCTATGTATTTGCTTTCAAGCTCTTACATTGTCAGTTCAGGTTTGATGTCATCAAGCTTTCAGTCTGTGTATGTGTCTCTGCCTTTGTTCATCACCTTCATCCCATTTATGTCTTATTTCTTCAAGTTTTCCTTTGCGATTTGCATTTCTTTCTTTTCTCTCTGTCGTGTCTTTTTTCTTTTTCCATCTTTGTTCTCCTGTCTCAGTGTCCAAGTTAATTTCTTCTCAGTCTCTCTTTGCTCCTCTCCCTAACGACGCTTCACTGTTTCTCTGTCTCAGGTGTTGTTTGGTACTGCAGACGGACAGGTGATAGTGATGGACTGCCACGGGCGCATGCTGGCACATATACTGCTGCATGAGTCGGATGGCATTGTCAGCATGTCCTGGAACTACCCCAGTTTCCTGGTGGAGGACAGCAGTGAGAGCGACACGGACTCTGACGACTACTCCCCACCTCAAGGTTTGCTCCTTTGATTTGAATGGTAGACTCTTAACTGTGACCTGCTCAAAACCCCTCAACTATGACCTCCAGTCTCAGGAGCCTCCTGGTGGTTTGTTACATGTCTCACACCTCTTGCTGACTGCACTATTTACCTCTCCGCTACAAACACAACAACAAAAACAACCCTTGTGTCTTTTCATCATTCCCAAATTGACTGCAGTTATCATTGAACATGAAGTTTGCAGGTAGCGGCGAATCCTGATGAGTGATATTTTAGCCTTGAAGTAGGGATGTAAACAATTAATCGACTATCGGTTAATTGTCCGTAATAATTTAATCGATTAAATTAAATTAAATTAAATTAATTGCAGTTAATCGATCCTTTTCAATGGGAGTTTTTCTGTGAAATGTAAACAAACAAAGCCGACGTAATGTAGCGGGATCTCTGTTCAAACGTGCGCAGCGCACTGATCACACAAGGGAGTGAAAAGAGACAACAGCGCTGTTATCTGTTGTATACTGGCCTCAGGCGCGTATGATCGCTAAAATGTCGACGACCAGTGAGTAACGAGTCAAAAAGCCGCCGACACTGATCTGTATGTATCAAATATTGTGTTGGAACAAGTTACTGCTTGTGTCTGTTGATTAAAAAAAAAAAAAGTTTAAATATTTCCATGTATGACCCATGGTTGGTCACATTAGAAGTCAACTTAGAGTCAGAGGAAAAATGTTTAGGGTGTTTTTACTGTTCTCAAATGTAAAAATGGGTCACATTGGACCCTCAACATTATTTGAAGGTTAAATAACATGTCACTTAAACATTTTTCATTGTGCTCTTAAAGTAGACTAACAAATAATAGTGTAGAGCCATGTATAAGGAATGTTCAGCTTAAATTTTCCCTTTAAATTTAGGTTCTCAGGAAAATTGCAGCTTATCAGTTAATTGATCGATAAGGTCTGTCAACTAACAGTTAATGAATTAATCGATAATTTGCATCCCTACCATTAATTATTTTTATTTGTCTGGATGATGTTGCTTCATTTGTTGTTTGTCTTCTGTGTTTCGTAATAACCTTTTCTGCAGTGTTGTGTGGAGTTCAGACTTTGCAGGCTGGCTTGTTAACACAGAAGCAGCAATAAAACTGTGTGCATTAGCCATGCAGTGAAAGCAGCGCATTAGCAGCAACTGCAGTTCTCTGTTAGTAGCTACGCCACATCCATTTAAGTCCAGCCACGGTTCTGCTGTATATTTAGAGGTAGAGACTTAACCTAAAATGATCTTACCAGTCTCAGTTAAAATGTTATGGACATGTGTCTGCTCTGTTATAATGCAACTGACATAAGTGTAGTGTTAACATGATGTAAGAGTAAAATCTGGTGCAGATTTGGAAGGCAGTCAGTGAAAGGTTTACTGAGCCCGGCAATGTGCCCATAGGTAGTAAAGTGCAGGGGTGGAGTTGTCCAGCTGTTTCTTACGTAGGTACCTCGGTGCGCAAGAAAGCAGATGTGAGACCATCTGTGAGCTTCCTCTCTTTTCCTCTGTATTTTACTGCTCCATCAATTCATCCTCATGCGTACTCGTAGTCCAAAGGGAAAGGGGAAAGACTTCCTAGACCTAGAGGCTTGAACCAGGTAGAAACACAAATTATCACACAATATTATTAGTATCTATTGTACCCCAGGTGTGGACATGTAACATATATTTAAGATTCTGCGAAGGTTGTATAACTAGAGGATCCTTCACCAAGGCATTAAGATCATCTGCCTGTCGTGAAGACGGGGGGAAAGATGCATTAAAACAAGTGTGAAATGGACGGTGGGTGGGCGGCTGTGGTGAAAGATGGAGGGCAGGAGGTGAAGGAGGAGCAGAGTGGAAGGGAGGTCTCCTGCCATTGGGCCGCTCTCGCCACTCCTGTTTGCTCTTTATGGCGCAGAGGCTGTTGTCATAACAGCAGCAGCTGTCACGGTGCAAGTGAGTGCATCGCTGGCCATTTGTAACGTCAGTCCCCTCTGTTGAAACGATGTGTTAATCTCCTCTGACTGCGTTTTCAATTGTTCTGTCTTTAACAAAATCCCCAGGACTCTCATGAAGTAAGATTACCTGCAATGTCAAGGATGTAGCCCTGGTACAGTTGACCGCGTGCTATTTTTAGCCATTTGTGCCTGTTTTGGCCCCGACGCCCTCTTTACAGCTACAACTTGAAGAAGGAAAATGGGAAAAAATTGAAAGAGAAAACATTAATCCAAGTCATTTAGATATTTCATTATCATCTAATAATGTATGCCATTTCAGCTTTTTTGTTGTTGTTATCTTTCTGTACTGTCAACTTAAGAACAGTCAAAAGTGAGAGAGTACACCACCACATGTAACTCGTTTTTATTGGTTCCTGTTTTGTTTTTTCCTTTTCTCTTCACCGTCATTGCCCGTTGCTGTGATTGAACTGGTGAGGGTCTGTCCTCATCCCACTCACTGTGCTATTATTTTATGTCATCCTTCCCTTCACCGTGGGCCAAGTGTTAAAGCTGAAAAGTGCTTGCCTTAGCTGAACCACTGATTATGCTCTAACTCACTAATTAAACCAGTCAATAGTAATTGATTGGACCTGATAGAAATTATCTCTCAAGTCGACAACCTGACTGAGACACCAGGCTGCTTCTTCCTCCGACTGTCGGATCTCTCTCATGATATAGTGATGACCTATTATCACTGCAGAGCACAGCACAAGGCTCTGCATTTACTGCAACGTCATTTATATGATTTAACGCCAACACCTATTGTAAATTGATCGCTGTGAGGAAACAGTTAAGGTGTTTTATTTGTGTTGGTGTTTCGGTCATTCTGGGATTGTGTGAATGGGACAGAGTTGAGGATGTTTTGATGGAAAACGTAATTTATGCCACTTGGTTTTACAACAGTGAGATGTGCCGAGTGTCACTGTCAACGGAGAGTCTCTGAAAATGAAACACAGTTGTTACAGATATGAACCTGTCCTATAACAGTGCTCAATTAGACCTACAGTAAACATGCACATATATGACCACACACACACACACACACTCACACACTCTTTCTTGCATCCAGTCTGTTTTTATGGCCCACTCTGGAAATGTATATTGATCACCGGATCTTCTGTAGGTTACTAGAATGAGGCCTCCTTTATGGCTGCAACTAACGGTGCCATTCACTATAAATGTATCTGCCGCATTGTTTTTATGATCACCCATTTCATCTATAAAATGTCAGGAAAAGAGTTTTCCAAAGCCCAAGGGAAACCCATCAAAATGCTTGTTTTGCCCAACCAACTCTCCCAGTTTACTACCAAATAAAAGCAGCAAATTTTCATGACTGAGAAGCTGGAAGTTGCTTGAAAAAAGAATCAGTGAATCACACGTCAAAATATATTTTTTAGTTTACCTCATTAGTTATTCCATGAATCTGTTTTACCTTTAATATATAAACCATAATTTGAGTTATTCTATGTTTTACTGTATGAATGTAAATCCCTAGACAACACTTTTGTGGAATAATCTATTGCACTTACTAGAGTGCACTAGTGTGTGTAATTTTATTTCCACCCTTCATGGACATTCATTGACATCTAGTCTGGATGCAGTGCCACATTTACTTTCATGTTCATAGATGAACAGTTTGCAGTTAATACCATTTAGTTTACATATAACTATCACCTCACTGTGTTTTCTGGCACGTTGCCTCTCTAAGATGTTCGTGTGTTGTCCTTTGTCTCCTTTCAGTGCACAGCCAGAAGTCACTGCTGACAGTCAGCTTCACCTCTGGTGACATCAGCCTGATGAACAACTACGATGACCTCTCTCCCACCCTCATTCGCACCGGTCTGAAAGGTGTGTAGGGAACTTATCATTAATTTATACCTGAGTGTTTCAGCAACTTTTTTTTTCTTTGTTTGTTGAAGAAGTCGGCTGCACAGCTTGATTTTTATAACAATATTTTCTTCTGTGTCTGATTCTGCAGATGTGGTGGTCCAATGGTGCTCTCAGGGGGACCTCCTTGCAGTGGCAGGGATGGATAGGACAGTCCTCTCCCCCGACCCGTCCTGTCCTCCCCCCACCAGGAATGCCATTGTCAAATTTTACAATGTTCAGGGTGAACACATCTACACACTGGACACACCAGCACAGGTGATCATCTTTAATCCAAACCAGAGAGCCACAATATTCAGATTGCTTATTTATGGTTAAATCAAGTAAAACTTAAATGTTTACTAGCTGTGATAAAACCTGCCAATTGGCTGACATACGTACTAGGAGAACAAGATTGTAATGCTTTAGTTGTGTGTAAGGTAAACATGAAAAACAGTGAAACATGAAATAATTTGACTTGCTTGAGACATAGACAACTTTCACTTTGTACTTTCCAACATTCGGGATGTTGCACTATGTCAAACCATTATTACACGAACACGCACTTACACTCACCTTGTTGAAGAAGTTTGCTGTTCTCTGAATTCACTCAAAGCAATTTGCTCCCGTAAAGATTCAAAGTTCAAGGGAGAATTTGATCACAGCTGTAAAAGTCAGGACTCATTACATTTTCCAGTCTTTCATGCTTGACATTAACCTTGTGAAAGAATGTGCTGCACTCTCTTAATGTATGTTTCCCCATTATCCTGCAGCGCCCAATCACCACGTTGTGCTGGGGTCACCGGGACTCTCGTCTGTTTTTGGCGTGCGGTCCGGCGCTTTACGTTGTCCGAGTGGAGCACCGTGTCGCCAGCCTGCAGCTACTCTGTCAGCAGGGCATCGCCACAGCAGTGAAGGAGGAAAAAGATGTTGCCAAGCTCACTATGCCTTCCCGCCTCTCCTCTTACGTCACTGCCGCTTTCATCCCCACGATCAAGGTAACACGAGGCAGGAGGGCAATGGAACTGTTAAAGCTATGAAAAACAAATGACGTTGAGATATGACTAAGATGTGCATCCTCCCTATTAAAAAAAAAAAAGCCACCGCTAATTCACTTTTCAGCTTGTGTAGTATAAAAAAATGTAAGCCCTTAACCTCGTACCTGTTATCTCTTCCAGCCCCCTATCCCGGATCCCAACAACATGCGAGACTTTGTGAGCTACCCAACATCTGGGAATGAACGTCTGCACTGCACCATGAAGCGCACAGAGGATAACCCGGAGGTGGGGGGGCCGTGCTACACCCTCTACCTGGAGTACCTGGGAGGTCTGGTGCCGATCCTCAAGGGCAGAAGAATAAGTAAACTACGTCCAGAGTTTGTCATTATGGACCCGAAGACAGATGGGAAAACAGGTAGAACTGAGTCTCTCTCCATTTTGGCGGCAAGACTAAATGCAATAACCAAAAACAAAAATTGATATATCATAAATATAAACTTTTAAAACTGAGCTCCCATGTACACAATACGATTAAGAGCAATATGCAGGAGTTGGTTATTGTCCAGTGTTTTGCATGGCTGATACTTCATTTCAGCATTTAAATATTTCATATTTGGGCTCATCTCACATCCATAAGTCATTTGTGTTTACTTGATTCTTCTTTTTTTTTTTTTTTTTGTTCAGTGATCAATTGTAATAGTTTGGTGTATTGATCCATACATTTGTAGTTCATCTGCACATTTCTGTATCTGTAAATGTATTCCTCCCGGACATACAGTATTTGCCTGCTCCAGTACTTTTCCACTCATTTGAGTTTCTTGAGTTTCCACTCAGTGAGTTAGTATGTTTTAGTCACATAGGGCAGATCGGGCCCATGTTAATTAAAAGCTGCTTAATGGGGGCTGTGATGGCCCCTGGGTTCCTCATAAATCAAGCCACCCCCTCCCACACACACACAGTGATAAATGAAGCCAGCCATGAAATGGTTCCAGCCCATTCAGACTTTAATGTCCATCAAATAAATTAGCCTGACCTAAACTAGAGCAGCAGTGGTTCACAAACTCTATATGAATGAGGGACCAGAGAGGAAGTGAGAACTACTGAAACAATACCGGCTTTATTGTAGTGATTTCCAATAGACTGGTGTTTTGTTGAGCATTTCATACTGTATTTGTTCCAGTCTTTCCTTGCCGATTTAGACTATTTGAAACAGCAAGACCATCTTACAGTGACAGATTAAAGAGCAAACAACGCCACATATTTGCGTTCTTAAGTAAAGTTTATCTTAAGAGCTGCATTTACCAATAAGTAACTCTCTCCATCATCTGTTTTCTGTCCTCAGATGAGATATACGGCAACAGCCTGATATCTGCCATGATCGACAGCTGCAACTGCTCAGACTCCAGCGACATCGAGCTGAGTGACGACTGGATTGGCAAGAAATCTCCAAAGATATCCAGGGGCAGCAAATCCCCCAAACTGCCCAGGTAACGACACACTTGACCCGTCTGCACTGAAGCGTGTCATCCAGAACTAATACTTCATGTTTTTGTGTGTTTTTGACCCCATAGCAGTCAACAATCAATGTCTGCAAGTTTCCCCAGTATTAAAAAGTTGGGCCAAAGGAGTTTTTTTCTTTTTCTTTTTTGAACATGTTGTACAGTAAATTCATTCAAGTCAAAAAAAGAAAAGAAAAAGGTTTAATGTAAATTTTAACACTTATTATGGTGTCGAGGTAAGTTATGGAATATAGATATTTCCGGGGGGATAAATTAACGCAGATATTTTACACAGCTGTTATGAATTAACCTTAGAATAAATGTTAAATTACTATTGAGTACTAAATTACTCTTTTGTCCTTTTTAAATTTACATTTCTGCCCCATACAGTTATAATTCTGGTACAACATACTATCTCAGGGCTGTATTTTAGAAAGAGCATGGCATCCCAGCTGTTATTGAAACCTTAACCCTCCTATATTAATCCTTTGCATCAATGATGCGTTTTAATGGACTGATCTTCGGTTGTGTCTTTGTCTCACTGCATGCCCTAAACTTTCTTTTTTTATTTGCTACCTTCTCTGTAGAGACTTAGTTTGTCCCTTTACCAACAGGATCAACATTGATCCCAGAAAATCGCCCAAACTGTCCCGTGCCACACAGGAGATCTCCAGGTCACCACGGTTACCGATACGGAAACCTTCAATTGGTTCACCGAGTCTAACACGGAGGGAATTTCCTCTAGATGACATCACTCAGGTAAAAGTCAAGTCTTTGGCCCAGATCAAGTGACCAGTTTGTCCAGGGTGGAGCCAATGTTGTTTAATGATAAACACACACATAAATGCATTCTGTATTGTACTTTTTTTTTTTATGTGTTCATAGAAAATAATGCGATTCACTTGTTTCCTGTCTTGCAGCAGAACTACCTTGCTCAGGTCACATCCAACATTTGGGGAACAAAGTTCAAGATCGTGGGGTTAGCCACATTCTTGCCGACCAATCTGGGTGCAGGTGACCAAATCCACATCTTTGTCTGTCCAAAAATTAGTTTAAAAGTGAATGTGATTTTCCTTTATTTTCTATTTGCTCATTTAACCCTAACCCTGTCTCCTTAGTGATCTATAAGACGAGCCTCCTCCACCTGCAGCCCAGACAGATGACCATCTACCTACCAGAGGTGCGAAAGATCTCCATGGACTACATCAACCTGCCTGTCTTCAGCCCCAACGTCTTCAGTGAAGATGAAGACGACCTGCCGGTTACAGGCCCTGCTGGCGGCGCCGAAGACAACAACCCCCCCTGCACCGTCAACATCCCTATTGCCCCGATCCACAGTCCCGCCCAGGCCATGTCCCCGGCTCAGAGCATCGGGTTGGTCCAGTCGCTCCTCGCCAATCAAAACGTTCAGCTGGACGTCCTAACGAACCCCACCACAACCTCGGCTGGAGCGGCTGCTGGCGGCTCAGACCAGAGTCAGGACGCCATGCTGACGGCCCAGTACACGGTCCCCACCAGGTACTCCAGTCCTGGTCAGGTCATCTTCGGGGGGCTGGAAATGAGTCGTCTAATGGTGGGACCTCCGCCGTCTCACCATCCATCACAACAACAAGCAAATCACCATCAACAACAACAACAGCAGCAGCAGCAGCAGCAACACCAACAACAACTACAGCAGCAGCACCAACAACAACTACAGCAACAACAACTACAGCAACAACACCAACAACAACTACAACAGCACCACCCGCAACAAATCCAGCACCACCAACAGCAGCTTCAGCAACAACAACAGCTTCAGCAACAACAACAACAGCTTCAGCAGCAACAACAGCAGCTGCAACAACAACAGCAGCAGCAGCAGATGCTTCAGCACCAACAACACTTACAACAGCAGCAGCTTCAGCAACAGCACATTCAGCAGCAGCTGCAACACATGCAGCAGCAGCAGCAGCATCAGCAGCAGCTCCAGCAGCACATTCAGCAACAGCAACAACTGCAACAGCAGCATCAACAGATTCAGCAGCAGCTACAACAGCAGCAGCAGCAAATGCATCAGCAGCAGCAGGCGCAGCAGCACCAGATGCAACAACAGCAGCAGCAGCAGCAGCAGCATCAGATGCATCAGCAGCAGGCGCAGCAAATGCATCATCAACAGCAGCAGCAGGCGCAGCAGCAGCAGATGCAACAGCAGCAGCAGCAGCAGCAGCAGATGCAACAACAGCAGCAGCAGCAAATGCACCATCAACAGCAGCAGCATCAGCAGCACCAGATGCAACAACAACAACAACAACAGCAGCAGCAGCAAATGCACCATCAACTTCAGCAGCAGCTTCAGATTCAAATCCCCGTTCCCTCTCTGTCATCAGGGCAACCTTCAGCTGCAGCGGTGCACCAGCTCCAGCCGGGGGCGCTGCAGATCCAGATCCCTCACCCGCCTGCTGATCTCGTGCTGGAGCGAGCGGCGGGGGGCGAACACGAGCACCTGCTGAAAATCAAAACCACTCGGTCGACTCCACAGCTGGCTGAGGGTGACACAGTGGTGTTCAGCGCCCCTCTGGAGCTCAGCAAGATGAACCCTCCGCCCCCCTACCCCGGGACGGTGGCCGCCGCCGTCGCCGCTGCAGCAGCTGCTGCCGCCTCCGCGTCGGCCTCCGCTGCAGCCGCCAGCGCTGCTGCATCTGGAGCGGGTGGGGGAACCGGCGGGACTCCTCCTCCTGGGGAACTCTGTTTGAAGAAGGGAGAGTTTCAACTTTATCCTTCGGGGCAGCAGCAGGCGCAGTACCCGACGCCACTGGGATACGAGAGGATAACAACGTTTGACAGCAGCGGGAATGTGGAGGAAGTGTGTCGTCCGCGAACGCGCCTCGTCTGCAACCAGAATGTGTACACGCTCCAGGGACCGGGCAGCTCCGCCACTCTCAGGGTCACCTCTTCATCGTCCTCCTCGTCAGACAAAAAGATCCAGCTGCCCTACGCTTCTGCCACTCTCAACAGACTCACGGCACCTCGCTACTCCATACCCAGCGGAGACCCGCCCCCGTACCCCGACACGGCCAACCAGAACAGCGGCGTCAGCAGGAACCCCGGACAGAGGCTCGACAGCAGTCTGATCCACGCCACTCTCAGGAGGAACAGCCGTGAGGCCGCTCTCAAAGTTTCCCAGATGCTGGAACCGCCTAGACCACTGCCTCCGAAGGCCAAAAACAGTGCACTAGCAGCCTCGTTTCAGCAGAGGGTGCCAACAGCCTTATACACCTGCAGCCAGTGTAGCAGTGGATCCGGCGTCGGAGGCACCGCCCCGGGGAGCGCCAACGGAATCGCAGGAGGAACCATAATCAGGCAGGATTTCCCTCCGAGGAACGGGGCGCCACACAGCACAGTTATCGTTCACTCCAACAGCACCACTCCTCTGGCCTCCCAGTCCTCGTACAACCTGCTGAGCGCTCTTGAAGGGTCTGGGTCTGCAGCAGGAGGAGGAGGAGGAAGTAACAGAGACCGGGCTGATTATGTTAATTCAGCTTTTACTGAGGACGAAACACTGAATCAGACGCTGAGGCACTTGGCGCTGGGCGGAAGTGATGCATCGGGGCTGGTGGTCAAACGGCCGCCTCCTTATCAGTGGGACCCAGCTGCAACAGAGGAGGTGTGGGTCCCTCAGGAACGGACAGCAACGTTGAACCCCAACGGCCCCCCCGGACCCCACAAACCACCTCCTCTTATTCTGAGCCCGGCTCAGCACCTGGATGTATCGAGGCTGCCTTTTGTTCTCTCTCCAAAGTCGCCCACCAGCCCCAGCGCCGCGTCGTTCCAAGCGGCGGCGGCGGCTGCAGGCTACCAGATCTCTCTCCAGTACCCTCCGGCAACCGCCTACTCCGCAGCCCAGCTCCAGCCCATCCCAGGGTCGCCGCGCCCCTGCTCCTCTCCAAAGGAGATGGTGGCTCCGGTGCCCTTCTCCCAGCAGGATGCAACCCTCGTCTTACCGCCCGGTTACTCCGCAAACCTGGCGAACATGGCCTGCTGCCCTCTCCCGCCCATGTATCCAGGAGGAAGCTCTTGTTCTGGGCTTCCGATTCCTCCCATCGCCCTGCACACGCCGTGGGGAACCTATAACTCTTGTCCCACTGTGCCCACTCCCGCAGTGCCACTCCCACCCAAAGCATCCCACATGGCTGTGGACAAAAACGTCCTCTCTCCTCCTCCCCCGCCTCCTCCGCCGCCTCCACCGCCACCGGCAGAGCTGCAGACCCACGGAGGATTACAGGAGGCCATGCCAGAGGCTGGAGAAGGTTTCCAGGAGGTTCTCTCCCTGACTGAGAGCCCAGTGCCACAGCGGTCTGAGAAGTTCAGTAAAAAGAACCGCAAGCGCGCAGACGGTCGGGCCGACGAGGCTAATATGCCGCCGCTGGCCGAAGGGAACAAGTCGAAAAAGGAGGGCAGAGCTCTGGGTGATTTCAACTCGCTCATCTCTAGCCCACGACTGGGCGGACGGGACAAGAAGAAGCTGAAGGGACAGAAAGAGCAGCAGCTGAAGGCCAAGAAGCTGAGTAAGGCCACCGCCAACAGCGAGTTCCAGGACAGTTCGGAAAGCGAGCCAGAGCTGTTCATCAGCGGGGATGAGCTGCTCAATCAGTGCCAGAGCGGTAAGAAGGGCTGGAAGAGCAAGAGGAACATGAGGGCCGCCAGCGAACTGGACGAGATCAAATGTCGAAAAGCCAACGAGAAGGAGGACAGAGGGCTGGGCAGCCAGGGGTTCGTGTACGTCATGGCCAACAAGCAGCCGCTGTGGAACGAGGCCACGCAGGTCTACCAGCTGGACTTTGGTGGGCGCGTCACACAGGAGTCGGCCAAGAACTTTCAAATTGAACTGGAGGGCAGACAGGTAAGAAAAGCTACATCGCCATCGATTCGAAATACATATTCTGATGCGATGAGTCTGTGCTAACTTTTTTGTTTGTGTCGTTTCACAGGTGATGCAGTTTGGCAGGATTGACGGCAACGCCTACATCCTGGACTTCCAGTATCCCTTCTCTGCTGTTCAGGCCTTTGCAGTTGCTCTAGCCAACGTCACTCAACGCCTCAAATGACTTGTCCCATCCCAACTTACCCTGAGTTATATCTGGGATTTAAATGCAAATCTGTCGAAGGGGCACAGTCGTTTCATTTGAGATTAATAAACTTTGATTTCGGTGAGAGAGAAGAGTCAAATCAGCCCTGGTCACAGACAAGAGATACAATCATGCTGCACTACACAATGCTGCCACTAGAAATGGTGCAATAAGCAGCATTGGCTGCATTTGCCAAGGATGCCCCCTTCAGATTTTGCTCTGTTAGGAAGTCAGCGGCACCTTGCAAATTGCATGTAAGGCCAAAGAGCTGAGCTTTGGTAATCGTCATGCAAATAAATGCTGCTTTAGCTAGAAGAAGCTTATAGACATGATAACCAATCGGTTTACTGAGAGAGGGATAGTCGAGGTGCAGTTTTCAAAAAGAGGCAGCAGTAATACTTGAAAACCACACTCTGGAGATCAAAGAGTTTTTTTTTTTTTTGTTTTTTTCCCCAGAGCGCACAGGTACTACTGGGCACTGAAATCCATTGCTGTACAAAACTTCAGTGAAACAGTTACCACTTTATGATACTGCTTTTGCTTTTACGTAGAATGTTATTAAATGACTAAAAACACAGAGGAGGGAAGGAGGGACTATTTGTTTTTAGCTCTCTGCCCTTCCCTTTTTGCTCAGTCAGAATGGAGGCTTAGATATATGCATCCTTCAGGAGCACTACTAAGAGTTCACACTTTTTTCAATGTTGTGAAAAAGGTGCGTCACTGTTGAAAACCTGGGAAGGTCAAGGAGTACATATATCTGAGGTGAAACCGTTAGTCTTTTCCACGTGGTTTCCTTCGACTTTGAAGGAGGAAGAAAATGTTACTCTGCTACACGGATTAATTTATATGTACATTTTGTTGTTTTATCTATTCAAATATGAATTTTAACATTATTACCATTGTTTGTGATATACAATCTTCATACCCTGTCGACGTGGATTTCAACTTAACCTGCTTTATTTGGGAGACTGGTGACTGAATTTGAATAATGCTGTGGATTAGTGAAGTGGGAGCGGTGTAAAGAACAGCTTTGACTGACATATCCTGTACTTAGGGAAATATCTACATATGGTGACACGGTTGGGGGGGGGGGGGGGGAGTAAAAAAAAAAGTTGCCATGGCCTTGATGGAACAACTTAACCTGTGGCATGAAGTGATTAGTCACCAGCCGTCACTTCTGTGAAGTGAGTATGTAGTTTGTTGGGGGGTGCTGTCCCTGCTCTTAAAGACCACACTAAACATGTAAGCAAGGTACAGGAAATATTTTTGTATATTTCACCTATGCCATTTCATACTCTCCACAGGTCATGTAAATACATATCAGTCATGTAAATGTTGTAAAGAGACTAGGGTGACTTTGACAAGATGTCTGTTTCCACCTGTTTCCCCGCTGTGTTTTAAGTGTAATTTCAGGTGTGGAGCAAAAAGCTGTAGTAGTACTGTTAAACTCAACAGCTACAACCACAAAAAAACTAAACAACAACAAAAAATCAACAGTTAAGCTGAAATCATTGTCACTGAATCTTTGAAGTCAGAACTCCAATGAAGGATGAAGCTATTGAAATCTGTTCATTTAGTAAGCTGACACTGAAATCACTGAAGAGCTGGTTTATTTTTATTTTGTTTCTTTCAGCCAGTGAAGCTTGTGTTCGTGTTAAACTAAGGACACACAGCAGGACCGGCTGATAGCTGATGTGCGGGAAAGAAAATAGGCACATTGCAGTGGGTTTTATCTGTATAAGATAGGCCAAAATAACTAAAAAAAAAGGGCAGTAATATTTAGGCTTAATAACATAAGGTCTGTGTAATTAGGGTAACCTCAAACATTTGTGCCAAAATCTGCATTTGCTAAAATTTAGAGTTGGAAAAAATGGGCCTAGAGGGAAGTGTAACTTAATACTTGGTATCACTTTGGACCAGCTCTGCTTTGGTCTCTGAATTAATGAGATTATTATATTGGTTAGTGTGATTTGTTCAAATCACAACGAAGTGCATGTTTGTCTGAGGATGGTTATGAGGATGGGGATTGAGGTTGGAAAAAAAAACAAAACAAAGGTCTCTACTGATCCTTAAAAAAAAGAAAAAAAAGAGAAGAACACGAGCATGGCATAAAGAAAATATCCACCTTTTGTGTTAGTTGTGCAATACTTTTTTCTTGGAAAAAAAAATCCTTTGTCTTCACTTTTGACCACCGTTTGATACCGTTCCTTTTAGTTCAGCATCTCAGTCGCTGGTCTGTATATTTTTTATTTATGAGATTATTTCCTAAAGGAGATATAGTATCTATACATACTGTATATTGTGGAGTTTTTCTGAACATTTCTTTGTGTTGAAACGTTTGTTAAAAGTGTAGCCCAAATTTTTGAGATTGGACCGTGGGGGTGGGGGTGGGGGGTTGGGAAGGGGGCAAATTATCTGTGTTTTTGTGAAGTTTGCATTGGATGGAAAAAGATGTGAATGAGTCAGTGCCCAGTTTAGTGTAGCTGGTAGACTAGTTGTGTAGAGTGTAACTGTCAAGTCAAGGTTTGTCTGTATTCAAATGTGCAGTCTACCAATCCCCATCAGTGTTAAATCTATTATCTTCAAACATGTGCGTATGTGTGTGTGTGTGTGTGTGTGTGCGCGTCGGGGTGGTCATGGCTTCTTACACATCATTCACACAAGTTCACAAGTGTAAGCCACTGAGTTCATGTTCAGAAATTGCCTATGGACTTAGGTTAAGGATTCACATTCAATTGATTTTACGAGATGACCTGTTGTAGATATTGTAGGATTTGGCTTTTCTTTAGAAAAGATATGTGCTTTGTATTTGTAGATGTAGAGTTAAAGGACTTAAAAAGAAAAAAAAAAAAAGAAAGAAAAAAAAACAACACTTGGAAAAAAAACCTGAGTCTGATTTGGTGACTGAACGTTTATAGTGAATGGATAGTAAGGCATGCCATGTAAATTATTTTATAATTGTATATGTCACGCATCTTTTGAATAAAACGTCATTGTTTCAGAAAAAAAAAAAGAGTTTTGTCTCTATTCTCTGTAATATATCCAGTGATATTGTTTAAGTTCAGTGGGTACGTAGTCTCAAAAGGCAGAGATTTTGAATTGCAGCAGGAAAAGCGTAGGTGGAAACTAATAATTTCAACAATAAATGGCTCTATCCTGTAGATTTATTTCTGTAAGTCATGTCATTGAGCCAACATCCACTGGAGCTGCCACCCACAGTAAATAACACAATGCATCAAACAGTCCCTGCACAGATAAAGTAATATATTTTTCTACTATGACCCAAGAAAACTTTTTAAATTTTAATATAAAACTTTGCAAGATTAAGATTAAGATTTTTCCACCCCTCAAAATGTACACATTTATATTGAGAAAAGTCATGCACCTCAAGTTTAACCTATCAAAAAGCAGTAGGTTTAAAATTGCCAAGAAACTGAGTTGAGTGAAGGTTTGTCATTCTTTTAAATTAGTATATGTAGGTAATGATAATGGGATTTGTCCTTATCACGTACAGTTTTGATGAATTACAGCTCTTATGTGCAGATTCAGAAGCAGCAGTTTGCAGTGATGTGTCTGTGCTGTCTGCCTCTGTCCGTGGTGCTGAACTGTGATCACGTGACCCCTCCCTCCTCAGTGTTTCCACCTCCCCCCTTTCTCTCTCTCTCTTTTTTTTTAAACAGCTTTTTTTCCCCCCCGTCTTTGAACCGACACAAACAAAACAGCTTCGGCTGCACTTTCAATTAAACGACGTGACAATACGGGACGGACACATCGCTGTGTTCCCGTTTTGAGGGAGAAAAAAAAGGCCGAGGATTGTTTTCTCCCATCGCCATTTTCAGCCGCCAGCAGACGCGGCTCGTCGGCGTGACCATAATAATGGACACCGACTACACGTCCGGATTAGAAAACCCTCTGTACAGCGAGCTGAAATACTTCTGTAGGAAGATCCAGGAGGCCTACAACGAGCTGAAGGAGGACCTGACACCCTACCGAGATGATCGCTTTTACAGGTGGGTCACATCAGCATCATGCATTATTCTGGTGCGTTATAGCCTATATATATAGCAGCCTACGTGTCTAGGCTATTGTGTTTTGTATTATGTGGATTATAATGGAGCAATGGGCATCTTAAAATGACCTTTTATTGTTATGACGGCAGATGCAATCAAAGGTGTTCACTGAGCTTTAAGGGGAATCATGCTGGTTTGGTGCTGCATGATTGTGCTGCTTCACATTGATTAAAGTGGAAAGAAGAAAATTGGGAAATCATACATAGATACATGGCTGCGCCCCCAGATTATGTAGCTATTAATATTTTATTTAGAAAATAAAGTCTCAGTTTAAAATGAGGCAAAGGCCTCAAAGCCTATGAGGCAACAAGTGTTGTCTTGTGGACGTGCATTTTGTGTAGGCTATTTGATGGTGATGATTAGACTCATCTTGAAATACAGTGTATGTCCTTTAAAAATAATAATAAAATAAATAGACTAATATCTCATGGATAGCTTGGTGCAAATTAAAAGTCGACATTTATGTGCGGTGTACTCGTGCTTGCGCATGCGCCAAACTTCCTTTCATCCAAAGAACATTCAGCCGTCAGATACAGTATGTTGTTGTATATCATCAGTCATGGAGGGATTAGTGAGCGGCAGACCAGACACAGGCAGCCGGGGGTCAGGCAGGGGGGCAGCTGCAACACACCATGCAAATAAACACAACACAGCCACTATTACTGTAGCTGCAAGACAACCAGAAAGAGACATACAACAACAAGCATAAGTGACAACAGAGAGACAAGGACATGCAAAAAACAACAACCCTCAGAGTGTCTTTATATCCAGGTTCCTGTTGTCTCATAATCCACACTTACCTTCAAGACATACAACCTTCTGGCCTTGACTACATACTTATCATAAACAGATGTTCAATTTATCCATTTAACATATATATTTAACCAGTGATAGTGCATAAATTACATGCAGCCAGGCTATTGGAATAAATACAGATAGATAGATAGATAGATAGATAGATAGATAGATAGATAGATAGATAGATAGATAGATAGATAGATAGATAAAATATACTGATATATTGTTAATCAAACATAGAGGAGGCAGACACTCCCTCCCTCCTCTCCCCGTCTGCGTCTGCAGCACCACTTTTTTTTTTTTTTTTAACAGCTTTATTTACAACAAGAGTATACACAGGACTGAATACAGTTAGATGAAATAAGTGTATACAACATTAATACACAACCAAACAATCATAAATACGCCAGGGGATGACAGCAAGACAGAAAAAACATAAACTTAAATAAATATTTTGTAAAGCTACGTTTTAACAGCTTTTTTATTCTCACAATCACAGAGGGAGGAGATATATTGACCAACATATGCAGACAGTTCCAAGAAGTTTGGCTTCTTACCAGAAAATTTAGACTTATGTATATAAAATTTGGATAAAATAATTAACAAATTAATCATATAAAACTGAGAATTTAGTTTTTTATCATATTCAGTGTAGCCAAACAAAACATTTTTCCAGCATAAATTAAACTGGGGATATTGCGTCTGCAGCACCACGTGTCCCGGCCCCGCCCCTTCCGATGACGTAGCTGTCGCAGACTAAAAGATGTCAGCTGATGTGACACGGATGTAGCTTCACAGAGGGAAAACACATTTAACAGCATTTCTTTCCCCGTCCCTTGCCGAGCCTCGGTTGAGAGCGACTATAAAAGATGGAGCGGTAAGTGTGCGGCTCGTTCATCGGACTCACTCGAGATAAATTAGTGAAGCGTAAATGTGCGAGGAGACGAGTTTAAAGCAGCTGCTCTGCCCCATCGGTTAACGTTACTGCTAGTGAGAAGTAGCACGGAAGCTAACAGTAGTGTGTTGACATACCGGCGGTAGGCTTAATATCCGCACCTGCACCACAGTTAAGCACAAAGCAAATATCCTTTCACCCCCACTAGGTATCTCCTGGTTTGGACTGTGTGTTAACATTGTGTGTATGTGTATGTGTGTGTGTGTTTCTTCCTGTTACAGGCTGGCCCCCATGCGGCTCTACACCCTGTCCAAAAGGCATTTTGTCTTGGTCTTCGTGGTGTTCCTCATCTGCTTCGGCCTCACTGTTTTCATTGGTATAGCAGGTATATGACTAATAAATAAATAAATAAATAAAGATATATATTACTGCAACACTAGGCTAAATACACAGGAGCTGAGAGCTTTAAGGTTTCAGACAGAAACAGTCAGTGGGCGAGTGACTCAACTGTGTCTAATCATCACTTATTGTAATCAAGATCTAGATAAGAAAAGAAACACCAGTCTCCTTCCACCTCTACTCCTTTTTCCTTTCTGGATTGTGCAACTTGTATCTGTCATAAGCAGAACCAACATCAATGCTTCCTCCCTATTAGCAATATTATGGAATTTACTCTTAAAAGCCAAACATGGACATTACATTTCCTTTCACCCTGACGCACATATCAGCCTTGTAATTACTCTAGAAAATAACGTGTTAATGTTTGGCAGCCCCACCAAAGTTTTCAGACACAACACAAGTGAGTTTTGATCATATCTATCTCTTATTGTTGTATTTTCTCCTTATGCATATATGTCTTCTGTGGCTATTCATTAACCTCTCATAGTTTGACCACACATGTAGTGACTTCACTATACAGCTGCTGTTACAGAAAGTAGCTTTAATTATGAAGTGAAGTTTGCTGTTTTTTAACATACGTATATAATGCAGATTCATTTCAGTCATCAATGCAATAAGATATCCATTGATGTTTCAGTCCCTCTACATTTTTCTAGTAACTTTTGGTGTAAAATCAAGGAGGGTTTTACTTTTTTCTTGGACATCACATTGAAGAAATAGTTTTCTGTTGTGTGTTTTCTTCATGTCTGTAGGTCCTAGGATTATTTCTGAGCAAGAACACAATGGTGATCAGTCACTAGCTAAAAATGCCACATTGAAGGTAAGACATTTGTATGATGGGAGATGTGTGTGGACATTTTGAGAATTTACTGGAAAGAAATACTGCTACTGGTTTCAAGGTGTATAAATCGGGAAGCGTTTTATATTGTAGTGTATTGAAAATGCACACGTGTGCGTATGTATGTAAGATTTTAATGTGGTGCTAGAACATTTTTATTGTCTATTTATGTTTTTGTTTTGTTTTTTTTAAAGATGCCTGTTTTGAAATGTTGCATTTGTTTGTTTAATGACTAAAAATATCCTAATGGTTGCTGGTTTATTTTCTGTTCATCGATTTATCAGTTTTGCAACTCATTGATGTAATTGTAATCGAAGGAATATTCTTGTGTTTAGAGAATATATTTGGGTTTGAGTCATACATTTTGTGTAATGTTGTACGGATGGATTACATTCCTATAGGAATCCAGTTTTGTGTTTGAATTATTAGCATTATTATGATAATTATCATTTATAATAACATATTACTGATGTCATTCATTGCATTTTTTCAGACCGGGCCCTTCAATCTAGTCTCTCCTCCCCTCACCACTTACCACCAGCAGCTATGGCTCACCTGTGTGATGCAGGCTGAAAACAGTAAATGTAAGACCACACACTGAGCTGCAGATGACTGCAGCTTGTCTGTTATTGTGTCGTAAACACACTTGGCTGGTTAATAACGTGTTGTCACTGCTGTCCCTGTCAGTGGGCGACTTCCAGCAGCCTTTTGACATGAACGTGGAGCTGAAGGGAGTGATGCAGGACGCTAGCGTGATGCACATCAACCCCGTCCACCAGAAATCACGAACGCTACACTGCGGCTCTGTAAGTGTCAATCAGACCCACCTCTCTCTCTCTCTCTCACGGCATGCTGGGGTGTCATTAATCATCTAGGCAGACAGAAGCAACCAGCTCAGCAGCTGTGTGCGAGTCTGTGAAATGCATGTAGCAAAGTCCTTTCTGTTTCAAATCTGAATCTAATTCTAGTTCTGTGCTGAACCAACAGTGGTGCATCTTTTTTTGTCTGTGTTCTTGCAGAAATGTGATGAAATCATCGTGCTCCATCTGGGTTATCTGAACTACACCCAGTACCAGGTTGTGGTCAGCTTCAAGGGCCTTGAAAACATCACATATGAAATCAGGGTCAAGTTTGTGGTAGGTGACACAGTCTCATAAAACAAACTCTGTAATATTTCATTGGCAAATTGGATTTTATTTTATTTGTTTGAGCTACCAAGTCACTCACCACATTTCTTTAACTCTATTTTTAATTCCTCCTCAGTGGAAAATGTACAATCCCATTTTCTCACAAGTGGAAATCTGGTTCCGGTTCGTCTTCGTAGTGCTGACCTTCATGGTGACGGTAAGAAAGAGTACTGGTGCCAGTCTAAATTCATTTCTAAAAAAATCAATATAACCTCCAATCTTTGAGCAAATACGGCAGAGCAGATGACAAAAGTAAAGCAAAAAACTGGCTTTTCCACAATGCAGGACGACTAATTATCTCGTCCTCTGTGTGTCGCAGTGTCTGTTTGCTCATTCCCTGAGGAAATTCTCCATGAGGGACTGGGGCATTGAGCAAAAGTGGATGTCTATCCTGCTCCCGTTGCTTCTACTCTACAATGGTGAGTTTCAGTTTCATTCATTCTTAAAGCTAAATTTTATATTTTAATTCGATCATGAAGCAACTTTTGTATGTACACTTTGCTATTCCACATGTTTACAAAGTGCTCGACAAACTCAACATATAGAGACCACAGAAAACAAGTCACAAATGAATGTGATAAAACCATAGGAGATGGAGCACCCAAGCATGACAGCAACACAGGCAATACAAGACCCCAATGACAAATTGAGATCAGGAAGACTCAAATTAAAATGCATGATGCAGTTAATTAGATAAAATAAACATAACAGTAACATAAATTAAGGGTACCCTTCATTTACAAGGGTACATGAAGACGGGGAATAAAAATAAAAATGGATAGAAAACAGTAGGAAAACAATAAGAAGATTATGATATCACATAAAAGCAAATCTGTAAAAGTGGGTTTTTAAGACGAGATATAAAAGACGTAGACTGACATAGAAAGAAGAGTTGGTCTGATCTGTCAGTGTGTCCTGTGCAATTTAAAAGAACTACGACATGACATTCAGGTGTGTTGCTTGTTGTGTTTTTTTTTTTTTTTGCTGTTCAGATCCGTTCTTCCCGCTGTCGTTCCTGGTGAACAGCTGGTTTCCAGGGACGTTGGATGCTTTCTTTCAGGCTCTGTTCCTGTGTGCTCTGCTGCTCTTCTGGCTCTGTGTCTATCATGGCATCAGGGTTCAGGTGGGTCCTGTATAATATTCCCATCCTCCCATCCTGCCCCCCCCCCCCCCCATTCAGCTTGTTATTAGTTATTTCATATGTTTTGTCTTGTTTTCCGCAGGGTGAGAGGAAATGCCTGACGTTCTACCTGCCTAAGATGATCATTGTCGGTCTCCTGTGGCTCTCGGCCGTTACACTGGGCATCTGGCAAACGTAAGTCTGACTTCTCTGGCTGCCTGATTTAAAGCCTGAGCTGTAACGAGACAACAAAGAATAAACTCTTCTTCATCTGAATTTGCAGGGTTAATGAACTCCAGGATCCCACCTATCTGTATAAAGTTGATATAGCAAACTTTCAGGTGAGACTACTTCAACAAACGGCACTTGAAGCAGTGTGTTAATTCATTCTTATGAAGCTGGACCGGATTAAAGGATAAAGAATATACAAACTAACTAATTCCTATGTTATTTCTCCAGGGTATGAAGGTCTTCTTCCTGATTGTTGTTGCCCTCTACATCCTCTACTTGATTTTCCTGATTGTCAGAGCTTGTTCTGAACTGAAGAACATGCCTTACTCAGGTAAAACACCACACCACACCCCTTTTGGATTGGATTCACCTTAACATTTTACTATGATAACATTGGTTTTCTGTGTTATTTCAAATATTAGATCTTCGGCTGAAGTTTCTGACAGCGCTGACATTTGTGGTGCTCATTATAAGGTGAGTTTATTGGAAAGGACTCAAAAAAAAAAATTGTTTGGAAGAGGTTTGTCTAATTTCATCACACTGTTTCTCTTTTTTCCTCCAGCATGGTCATTCTCTACCTGAGGTTTGGTGCCAAGGCTCTTCAAGACAACTTTGTGGCTGAATTGTCCACTCATTACCAAAACTATATCCTTCCTATTTCAGTTTTTTCCACCCACCAAAGTTTCACTGTCAATATACCATGAGATGTAACATAACATGTATTAAATAGCCCGTCATTATTCTTTAACTCCAGACATACCAGCTGAATTTTTATCCTTCTACGGCCTACTTAACTTTTACTTGTACACATTAGCATTTGTGTATTCCCCCTCCAAAAATGCCCTCTATGGTAAGTAATACAATGCAGCCACTACTAATAATTTTACATCTTATTTCTGTTCTACACTGGAAAGTGAACTAATATGCTAATGCACCTGATTTTGTTTAATTTCCCAGACTCTCAGTTAAAGGACAATCCTGCTTTCTCCATGCTAAATGACTCGGATGATGAAGTGATATATGGGTAAGTACAGTATATCATCGGGCTCACAGCTTCTACAGTTATCTGCCATTTTATTGTAGTTCAGTGAACATGCATAAACCCATTGATATCTCTTTGTTTTCGTTTGTAAAGGAGTGATTATGAGGACATGCCTTTACAAAACGGACGTGCCATCAAAGCAGCCACCAAGTACCAGGACGAGACTGACAGTGACTGACGGATCTCGGACTGCGCCCCCTCCCCTGTGTCCCTGTTGGAAACTATGAGAATGCATTAAAAACAAAGTATCATGTCTATGTGTACATAAGGGATATTGGGATTGGTACTATGGGATGATACTGTAAGTGTACATAAATATATTTTTAAAAAGATAAATTCCATGTCTACTGAATGTACTGTAATTTTACTGAAAGTTGAGGCACGAAGCCACTCCTTACTTTTTTTTTTTTTTCCATCGTCAATGCTTTCAGTTTGATTGAAAACAACAGAAACACTGATGTAAAACAATACTTTTTTTTTTTTTTTTTTTTTACAAGTTTGGGATTTTCTTTCACTTGTGACCAGCATTTCTTCATAATTCATAATGATCGGGAAAAGTGCTAATATTAATTGGGATTTTTTGTGTGTGTGAGAGATCGATGATATTTTTAATGCTTTGTGTTGAAACACTGTTGTCTCTATACTTCTACTGTGTTTTTATTTTGCCATTCCTTTCCAGTCTCTGTGACCATTTGAGAATAATAAGAATGCATATTATCTGGCCAAAGCTGAGTGACACTGTACTGTCACCATCACTGATGTGACTCATGAGTGGGGAATTTAAAGTGCCATAACAGTGTTGGTTGTTGACAAATCCTCTTTTCCCTCAGACATATTGAAGAGATGGAGAGCTTGACCTGCAGTTACCACTGATCAATTACCACTTCTCTTACTAATTATTTCCTTGGAAAGCAGCTTTGTAATTTGCACTTGTTTAAAAAATGTTATTTATTTTGCTGAAAAGTGAAGACATTTTGATGCTGTATGATCTGATAACTTTGATGCATGGATTTTACATGACGGTATGTTAACTACTGATGTATAATTTTAAACATTTTGTATCCCAGAACATAATGGTAGTTGTACCATTGGCCAAATACAGTATATTTTGCCTTATGTTGACCATTTCATTTCAAGTAACTTTGTAACTTTTTTTTCTCTGTAACTGTCCTAATATTGCCTTTTTTGATTTTCCTTTGTTTGGTGTAACTGGAGCTTATGGACAAAAACAGTCAAAATACACGCGTCTGTTTTACAGATAATATCACAACATGTTTTCTAATCAAATGGTGCCTTGTCCTCACATCACAGTTTACTCTTCTAAATGGACTGCAGTCTCAAAATTGTAAATGCTTTTGACATAAAGTGTACATCTTTGATTGTTCTGGTGTGAATCTGGCTTATGTTGATTCGCATTGGTTAAATGAGGTTGTTGTGAGTCCACTCTTGATATATGGGAAGCTCTTTTTTTTCTCCATTTTTTTTTTTTTGCATATTCAAAAGTTGTACCTGTAGCACTGTCATGTCACGTGTAAATAAAACAAAATGTATACAGCATAGTTTTGTTTTAATCAAGTACTTTAAATATAGAAAAATAGCACACAAGTTCTAAAAAATACACAAAATCCTGCACACTTGAGATACTTCAGACATTGAAGTATAGGTTCAGATAGCCAAGCCAAAAACGTTGACGATGCAGTACATGGACTTGTTTTCCCATCGCACTGTGCAGTTTTCTGTGGGATAAAATCAGTGACCATTACATTTACTATATAAAGTAAAAGCATTTGAAAGTTTCTTGTGCATTATCAAGCTTATGTGTACACAGAGGTGTGTTATCTTACCATCAGTAGCACTATCCCAGAAGCAGGCACTGGCTGTTTGTAAACCTGCTCCATTTTTCTGCATGATGATACAGGTAACTGAGGGGGAAACCACGAACACTGGCAATTAATACCAACCGCAAAGTATATGTTATTTCTGAGGTAGTATCACATAACACATACATACCAATGTATTTGTAAGGCTTTCCCAGCTTGCTAAGTTGACTGAGGCACTGCTCCACGACGCTGGTGGTCCACTGGTTCACTCTGCTGTGCTGGTAGGCATTTCCTCCTATGGCTGTTTCCACAGACTGCAGAGACAATGTAAACAAAGCTATGTTTAAACCCGTTTAAACTGATCAATACCCACAATATCACAGATTTCAGCTGTCCTAGGCTAGCTAATACATGTTAGAAATCCATAAATCACATCAAATAACTTATAAGTGGATAAAAATGGTTACGGGGATTGCTAAAGAGATAGAACGTGGTCGGTGCCTAGCAACCGTAAAAGCGTTCCTTAGCAACAGACGCAAAGTTGGTGTTAGCTAACAGGGCAATAAGGCGATAACCCGATAAACTCAAACTTTACAGATGAGCCAAAAAAAGGTAGTGACATACATTACCTCTTTAATGATTTTGTTCACATCCTCAACGGAAAACGCTGCCTGTTGGGTGAAAAAAAACATGAAACGTTGCAGTTCAAGTTAGCGGCGTGGATGTTCACCGTCTACTTCCTGTCTAAGTTACTTACAATCTTATGAATAATTTTGAAATACATAAGTTAATGACAAATAATACAAATAACAATATGCGCAGTAAGTTCTTTAACACATCCAACCCACCTCCTCTTCTGCTTGGTAATCGTCCATGATCACTGCCTCAACAATCAACAACACCAGCAAACTAACCAGGGAATATGACTTCCGGTTACGGCTCTTCAAAATAAGGGCTTGGAAGGAACTACAATTGCTGGCTTCTATGACGAGGACAGCAAAATAAGAATTTCATTGTCAGGGAAACTCACCTTTCCACTGTGCAAATGACAATAAATACTTTGAACTTTGAACTACAACCAAAGATACCGTCTTTGCTACAACTAATTAAAAACATTTAATCAGAAAATGTTAATGATAACCGTAGAAAGTGTGTCTGGTTGATTAAACAGTAACTTACAGCGACTGTTCATAGGTTTTCAACTGATTTGCTGTTCATCGGTACATTGAACATAGCAGCAAATAGTGCAACCAAAAACTTGTACTGTTTGTTTTATCTTTTCAAAAAAAATATTGAGTTCTAACAACTACACCTGGCAAATAAATACCATCTCCACAGCAAGGCACGGTGGTACCAACACCCTTGCCCTGGATCTAAATAATATGGGGCCATGACTGCTGGCAGTTCACCTTTGACCCACAGAAAAAAAAGCCATCAACAATGAAAGGTTTTGGGACATATCCTGGACTGGTCTATCCAAAGCCCACACGACAAAGACACCTGAAAATCCATCCTGTCAGTGTTTGAAAGGAACAGGGAGAAATGAATAAAGGTGTTCAAAGTTTATAAAATGCAGTTTCAGGAGCTCTGAATGCTGTTTGCTTTAGCTAAACTTTAATAAAACATAAATTGGAGATACTCAACTGATGCTCGGGTTTATGTACCATGGAGTATTAGTATTACCAACAATTTCACATTCATTTACTTAAAAACACAAATAAACAGCTAATGAGAGGCAGCCGCGGTGCCCCCTGTTGGTCGATTTTAGAAAACATGATTACCTAACTTCAGGTGATGGAGACGCGAACTTCTTCTTACTGCCACAGTCCTCTGTGTTTTATCGGACATTTCAGGTAGGCTACTGCCACAATTAAACTCTCTTTGCACAGTGTTTCATCATGATTCACAGGGTCTTTGGGCTTTAAATGCACGTCCAAGAACTTTGTAAACATTTGCTACAAGTGTTGTTTGTCAAACTGACGGGCTCACATGAACGTCGCTAGCTTGCACGGGCTCCTGAAACGCTAGGCTAACCCATTGGCCGGCGGCCTAAATTACAAGTGGTTAACCCAGGTGTGTGCATTCAGGGACGCATTTCATATTCACGTTGCACTGAATAAAAGTCAGTCAGTAATTATTATTACTATTATTATTAGTTACGCTTCGTGACACGTCACATTGATTATTCTCATGTTCGGCGTTAAAGCGGATTCGCGAATTCACTTTTTCAGTTCACCTTTATTTTGAAAAGAGAGTACCGGAAGTTGAAGTACTTGCGCTGTTAGCTTTGAAGGGCCTTTCACACCGAACGCGGCAGGCGGCGGAAGGCGGCAGCAAACCCATTCATTGTGTACGTGCTACCGCGGCGCACCGGCGAACGGCTCTGCGCCGAGCTGAGCGGCACGCGAGGTGGGCGCATGCCGCGGCGGCGCGCTGCGCCCGAATTAAAAAATGTTTAATCCGGGCGCAGCGCGCTGTGACGACATCTCGGCGCGTCCAATAGGAGAGGATGTAGTGGAGTCTGAAAAAAAATCAGCCGCTTGCAGAGAGAAAACAAACGACCAGACGTTCAGTTAAAGTGACGGGATGCATGAAATGAGTTGTCATCCTCCTGAGGATCAGACCAACTCTCTCTAACAGGCTGTTAAACTGCTCCCTGCTCAGCCTGACGCTAAAGTTCACCTGGAAGCGGTCGTTTTGTAGCTCCTGGCGAACATATCTTTGCATATACCCCCCCCATTATTACCCTAAGGGCCTTTCACACCGAACGCGGTATGCGCTGCGCCCACCGCGAGGTACAGCGCAGACAGGCGCAGAGCAGGGCGGCAGCGCGTACACATATGGCGCGAGTTGCTGAGCAACCGAACAAACAAGACAGGATTTGGGGGGGTATATGCAAAGATATGTTCGCCAGGAGCTACAAAACGACCACTTCCAGGTGAACTTTAGCGTCAGGCTGAGCAGGGAGCAGTTTAACAGCCTGTTAGAGAGAGTTGGTCTGATCCTCAGGAGGATGACAACTCACTTCATGCATCCCGTCACTTTAACTGAACGTCTGGTCGTTTGTTTTCTCTCTGCAAGCGGCAGATTTTTTTTCAGACTCCACTACATCCTCTCCTATTGGACGCGCCGAGATGTCGTCACAGCGCGCTGCGCCCAGATTAAACATTTTTTAATTCGGGCGCAGCGCGCCGCCGCGGCACGCGCCCACCTCGCGTGCCGCTCAGCTCGGCGCAGAGCCGTTCGCCGGTGCGCCGCGGTAGCACGTACACAATGAATGGGTTTGCTGCCGCCTTCCGCCGCCTGCCGCGTTCGGTGTGAAAGGCCCTCACGCTGCGGGTCTTTGCACATTTCGGGGGTTTAATTGTACTTAAGTGGACATTATTGTGATAATTTAGTGAACATGGTAGCTAAATATGTACTTGCGTGTAATGTGAAGTGTGGTTTTAAGTGTGGTCGCTCTTATCTGATCCCCTGCCAGGGAAAAACAAGAGTTTTATATAAATTGTGTTCGCTGATTGGATAGTCGCGGGTCACGTGACGTCAATAACCCGGTTTCACTATCCAAAATGTCCAGTGTTTCTACAAATGTGTGTGTTTTTTGCGTCGATAGCCCGTAAATATCGAACTGATCTTTCACGGGTTGATAGGACTTTATCTGCTGAACACTTTGTGATGATCATATGTTTGCAGTCAGTGAAAGTATTTTGAAACCCTGAGTGAGAGTCACAGTACGGAGAATGACTCCCCTGCTTGTTGCTGGACAGAGTTATCGCTTCTCGGCCTTTTGGCTAAGATCAAGTGTAGTATCTGTTCTTATCAGTTTAATATCTGATACGTCCCCTACCCGGGGACCATATATTAAATTGATTTTTGGAACAGGGAGATGGAATAGGGGCTTGCTCCGTCCACTCCACGCATCGACCTGGTATTGCAGTACCTCCAGGAACGGTGCACCCCCCTGAACTTGTCAAAGAAAAATAAACAAAGTCCAACTTTTAAGGAATTTGTTTTCATTTGGACATTCGACAGATGTTTGAAAGCCACTCCAACGTTTGTTACGCAGACTGTACAGTAAACATATTATGGGAAATGTGGGATATTACAAGCAGAGTTGCTGTTGTCCTTATGGGTCGAATTGACCCAATCTGTTCTCTTCCTCCATCCTTCCTTCTTTCCACAATCCTTATTCCCTTCCTTCATTCCTTCCCTTCTTCCTCTATTGATCCAATTGACCCGATCTGTTCCCTCCCTTCTTCCTTCCTTTTTCTTCCTTCCCTGAACGAATCTGTTCCCTCCCTCCATCTTTCTTTCCTTCCTTTTCCCTCCCTCCCTTCCTTCCTCCCTTCCCTCCCTTCGTCCTTACTTCTTCCTTCCTTTTTGACCCAATCAACCAAATCTGTTCCCTCCCTCCTTCTATCTTACCTTCCATTTTTCCCTTCCTTCTTTCCTTCCATCCTTCTTTCCCTTCGTCCTTCCTTCCTTCCTTGACCAAGGAGGACAACAGGAGGGTTAAAGCTATTGATTAACAAAAATGCTAATATAAAAATTATGAACAGATGTAAAATGTAAAACCATGAGGTGTATCTCATGCAGCCAGTGGAGTACAAGATCCCAAACTGATTTTGAGTCAATTGATCACATGACCTGGAAGCTATTGAGCTAAAATGCTAAGATTTACATATAAAAATTATTTAAAAAAAAATATGTAGAGATTCAAAATGTAAAAACAAGAGGTGTACCTCATGCTGCCAGTGTAGTAACATGATTCAACACTGGTTTTGAGCCAATTGATCACATGACCTGGTAGTGCAATTAGGTATCACTGGTTTTTACTGTGCAGATATAATGCAATATGGATTTTGTCGATATGAATGAATCTTCAATACGAATGAGCAAAGTAAAGTGGCCAGTGCCAATGATAATAGAGGTTTCTTCTTATTACTGTTTTTTTTTTTGTGATTAACATTTTTATTGTCATTATTTCAATAATACAACAGTAACAGTGACCCCCCCCCCCCCCAACCCTTCCCAGGCCACTACCATCCATGCTGATCCCTTTCTGGTTACCAACATCAACCCCTGTACAGCTATTACAGCTACATAGCCTGCATCAATGTAGACAAAACACAAAATAACTATAACAAAATTAGGCACAGAGAATGATTCCAGACAAGGTCAATACAACACAAAATAGTCACTACATTGAAGAGATAATTGGTTAACAAACGAAGAAATAAAAACAATAATAGCTGAATAAAATGCAAACAAATAAGAAGCACTGTTCTGTATTTACCCACAATAATGACAGCTTGCTTCTCTCCACCATGTAACCCATATCAGGAACCCTTTATGAATTTTACGTATTTGCCCCACTTTGCTTTTCTTATTACTGGTTTTGAAATGAAGTCATCATTAGTATAACTCATTCGCGTCCATTGTGTAATTTCTGCTAACTGATTGAAAAGGTGTGTAAACACGGTGTGAATTTTATTTTATCTAAATTATTTCTACTTGTTTTGAGGTAAATAGAAACACAGAACAGGGCCAGTAACAAACGCACGTAGTTCACCCTCCAAGACAGTAGGGGGCAGTAGCGCACCACTGGTAAAGTATGGAAACTAGAAGTGGGAAAAGGTAGTGCTGTGTAAAATATACGTTGTTAGATAGAGAATATAAACATGATTTCCTTAATATAAATTTGAATAACTGTCAGATTTTGTCTGTGTTCAGTTTCCACAGATTTCACATTGACTTTTCACAGTCTTGTCAGTGTGTAGTTGCGGCGGCACCATCAGTCAGTGGGTCGTGTCCCTGAAAGACTCTCCCACGTGTAACTCCTCCAACTCATACTTACCTGGCAGGGGAGACACCATGATCAAGAAGGTGGTTCACCCAAAGTGAGGCCCAGCCATTGCACTCCGGCTGTCTGACCTTTGTGAATTCCCCAAATGTGGGAATCTCAACTGCATAATTTATGGTAGTGGGGGACTGCGTTCGCGCTGACCCCTGATTTCACTGTAAAAAAAAAAAAAATGCAATACCTGGTATAATAGTAGGAACCAAACGATGTGGTTGTTTATGTAATCTAACCCTAACTCCAAGCACAGAAACAAGCATTATGTTGGTTTACTCTCTACTTGGGTAATAAATGTCAGTCCCGTGTAAATGAATATACCCTCACACGCATACATGTAATACAGTGAATTGTGAAACCACATGAAACCACACTGTCTGTGCTCTCCATCATATGTGGAAGTAAATCTTGTGGTAAAGATACAAGACACAACAATTCTTACTGTTTTGTAGGCTATTTTGTTTTTGTTTTTAAATGTTTACACTGTTTTTTGTTCCTTATTCTGGAAACTACTGGATTAATTTTACATTTGGGAACTGGCATGAGGTACAGAGATTTCACTGTTTAATAATAATACAATACCTGGAATCATAATAGCAACCAAATGATGTGGTAGTTCCCTTACTCTAACTCCTAGCACAGAAACTAGTATTAGGTATGTTGGTTTATTCTCTACTTGGGTAATAAATGTCAGTCTTGTGAAAATATAAATGAATATACCCTCACACATACATGTAATACAGTGAATCGCGCTCTAATGAATAAGAAACCACACTGTCTGTGCTCTCCATCATGTGGAAGTAAATCCAGGCAGCAAATATTTACTGATTTTTCATTTGTGGTACAGATGCGAGACACAACCACCATTCTTACTGTTTTGTATTTTGTCTAACATTTTTAAATGTTTACACTGGTTTTTGTTCCTTATTCTGGAAACTACTGGATTAATTTTACATTTGGGAACTGGCATGAGGTATAGAGACTTTCATTGTCCCCTTATGTTAAACTGGTTGAGTTTTAATAACAGTGTGTTTTTTTTTTTTTGCATAGATAGTCCGAAAATATCGAACTGATCTTTCACGGGTTGATAGGACTTTATCTGCTGAACACTTTGTGATGATAATATGTTTGCAGTCAGTTAAAGTATTTTGAACCCTGAGTGAGAGTCACAGTACGGAGAAAGACTCCCCTGCTTGTTGCTGGACAGAGTTATCGCTTCTCGGCCTTTTGGCTAAGATCAAGTGTAGTATCTGTTCTTATCAGTTTAATATCTGATACGTCCCCTACCCGGGGACCATATATTAAATTGATTTTTGGAACAGGGAGATGGAATAGGGGCTTGCTCCGTCCACTCCACGCATCAACCTGGTATTGCAGTATCTCCAGGAACGGTGCACCCCCCTAAACATGTCAAAGAATAAAAATATTCAAAAGCCTTTCCAGCTGCTTTTAATACTGGTGTGTGCTTGACGACGTAGCAGCAATCCTTCATACAGGCACAATAAACCTGTCCATATCGAGTCGACAAAAAATAAAGTTTAGTAAAACAGATTAAAAAGAAAGAGAGAGAGAGAAACAAGAACCAAGTACAAATTCAATCACACAACAGTACTTGTATTTATTGTCACATAGGGCCTCAAAATGACAGTATCCATGAAAAATCAAGTTTGTGTCAGCAGACTCTCCAGAGAGCTGATGACCTGGGACGCTGACACATGGTTCTATAGTAAAAACAGAAGAATAACTAAAATAAATATTTGGAATGATACAAATACCCAGTCAGTACAATCCCTACCATCGTTGTACCTGAAAATTTAATGTTGTAAATGGCTACAAGAAGTATATTTCCTAAATTAAATAATTGTCAAACTTAACATATGTGCAAATGAAAACACCGTAGCTGAAAAAACAACAAGAACAATTTTAGAACCATGGTGAATTACAAAACGCAAGTCACAACACCTTGTATAGTTTTTTTTTCATACACACCTGGAGGTTGTGTCTGAGGTACAAACAAAGCTGCAGTGTGAGAAGTATGCGATCGTTGAAGTTATGGAGACCGACCGTCCCTCCACTCCTGATAACGGTACACCATATGGCACTTTGAGCACCTTCTGTTGTAAGTTGAAATGCCTGTGTTGGAAAGAAATAGAAACATTAGGGGATCAAATTAGTTATACATGGTAAATCTAAAGATGTATTGAACTTACTTTGTAACACCCCTTCCATGCCAACTATCCTGGCCTTGTCTGTGATTTTTACAGCCTCCTCCAGTGTTGGATTGTCTGGACAAATCTTGCAGGTTGTTTCCTTGGGGAACAATAGAGATACCTCACACTTTTCTCCAGCTCTGGAGTAGGGGGACTGGTAGAGTGAGTTTGTGGTGTTTTGGTAGGTGGTACAGACATGAAAAGACTTTTATTTGTTTGGAAAAGGTGCCACTTTGCAACGTACTTATGGATGCAAGATGTACGTGCCTTAGCACAGGGACAATGCCAGGTGTTTTTTTTGAGGTTGTGCGTCACCATGACTCTTCCTAAGGTGCTGTGATGGAATAATTGGGGTTCAAAAATCGACAGACAAATATGATTTTTGGAGCCACCAAGGTCCACTAACACAGACAAGGGGACATTTGCTTCCTCTGCTGCTTGTTTCCTCTTTTTGCAGAGATCTACCTTGGAGTCACCAAAGAAATGGTTCTCCAACATTTCCTGGAGGACCTCATGTTGCAGTTGCTCCTCGGTGGCAGTAGCGCTGCAGTAGTCCAGCGACCGAATATGGTGGCACATGCTGTGAGACAGCCCACTCCTTTGTGCAAGCAGGTGATACTGCTGGCATTCCTCCATCTCACATTTAATGACAGGTTCCTGGCCCCATGTCCTCCGCTGAACGTGTATTGGCACACTGAAACCGCATGCTGTTTTTCTCACGGCATAAAGGCCGTTATTACGATCAACACATAAGTGAGATTTAGCTGTTATATCTTTTGGTTGACCGTGTTTCCTTTGCATATGTAAGATCAAATTCTGTTTGTATAACACAATAGAGCAGTGAGGGCACTTCATATGAGATGATGGCAGACCAAAATCTGTGGGGGTCTTGGGTGATGCTGTGAGGGAGTAGGAGTGGTCTTTAATCAGTGCAGACACAGAAAGTGGAGGTGACTCTGGTGGTGGTGGTGATGGTGGTGATGACGGTGATCTAATACAGTCCTCCTGAAGGTCTTTAAATGTTGGGTGGGTCTCTGGTGAGGATGGCTTACATGGTAGCACAGTTGCAAATTTCTTATGACACTCGGTCAGATGTACGGCCATGTAGTCTCTTCTAATTACAGTCATTCCACAAAATGGACAATGGAAATGACCTCCATCTCGGCAGGACAGATTGCATTTGCATATAATTTTTTCTGTAAAAGGAAGAGAGAAAATTAGAGAGAGAGAATAACTTTTGCATACAGTTGCATTTTTCCTTAAAGGGATAGTTCAACATTTTGGCAAATTGGCCCATTGCCATAATCGCTATAATCATAGCAGTAGGTTCGTTACCTTTAATTGTCGGTGAAGCTACTTTTAGAACGGCGGAGCGGAGCAGCAGGCTGCTCAGAGCTACGCTACGAAAGGCTAAAGGAATTTCTTGGTTTCCCTCATCAAATACAGAGTCTGCTTACTGAAAAACTGTCCCTGAAAGCAAGGCGCATCAGCGGTTTTTCATGAATTTCCCTCTAAAACAACTCTGTGTGGTAACGTTCCGTTATTATCTCATAGCGTGGTGAATGTGCAGGTCACAACTTGTCCACCAGAGCGTTGTGGAGTTGCTGGATTGTGTATTTGATGAGTTTGATGAGGGAAACCAAGAAATTCCTTTAGCCTCCGTAGCGTAGCTCTGAGCAGCCAGCTGCTCCGCTCCGCTGTTCTGCTTACACCGACAAAAAAAGGTAACGAACCTACTGCTATGACTAGCGATTATGGCAATGGGCCAATTTGCCAAAATGTTGAACTATCCCTTTGACTGAAACGATTAAATTCTACAAAACAAGAGAGAGTGAAATCTTTCCTAGCAATGCGTGCCATACGTCATAAATAATCATGTGAATGGGCTTCATGCACAGCTCCACTTCTTCCTGAAATAAACCAGCTGTCTTATTTCAGGAAGTAGTGGAGCTGTGCATGAAGCCCATTCACATGCCTTAAATTTTCTAAAGTTGCAACAAGTGGCGTCGGAGTGTGTGATTGAAAACCACCACGGTCTGCTGGAGAGAGGTGGTCTGGTGGTGCTGCTGCAGATGGGACTTTAGTCTCTCTGGTCTCTGTTCACAGGACGCCTGCTCTAAGTCAGGTATACGGTGTATAAATACAGTGTTTTTATTCAGAGGTTCTGAACCGTTCACTATGGAGATGCTTCATTATAGCCATTACTGCTGCTTCAGAGGCAGGGCAGACGCACAACACCAGTCTCAGTTACTCTGACCATAGGCTACAGTCGAGCTAACGTGTCCTTTTTTGTTAATTCTCCTCTCCTTAAGCCTCATGTTCTCACTATGTTCTGTTGTGTTGTCTGTTCTGTGACGCTGCAACTGAATTACACAGCTGTTCAATGATTGGCTGTTTGTGTGTCACTTGTAGTCCAGGGATGTGATTAGCTGTTTCAATGTATGAGCCAGCAGGGAGCACATGTGGGCCCTGTCTGTTGGATGATTGGCTGTTTGCCAGTAACTAGTTGCCTACTGTAACTTGTAATCTAACTAATTACTTTTGATTTAAAGTTATTTAAGAGTTAAGAGTAGGGATGCCCCGATCACATTGTTTTGCCCCCGAGTCCTAGTCATTTGATTTTGAGTATCTGCCGATACCAGGGTTGGGAGGGTTACTTTAAAAATGTATTCCAGTACAATTACAAGTTACCTGTTAGAACATGTAATTAGTAACTTACTCTAAGTACTACAAAATTAAAGTAATGTAACGGATTACATTTAGTTACTTTTGGATAACTTTAATACCAAACATGCAAATTCAGTCACGCAGCCATCACGCATCAATCCACGCAGAGGAAACAGGAAATGAAACGCACCGAGCATCCGCTAAATTTCAAAATAAAACACAATGGATAAACTCTCGATTGTAAATCATCACTTTATCAACATTAGTGACAGCTGCCGGCACAAACCACGAGTTAATACACACTCAAACCGAAGCAACAATAATGTTAACTGTACTCAACAAGCTAGTATTACAAGGTTTACAACAGATATGACAGACAACCTGGGCTGTGTGTGTGTGTGTGTGTGTGAGAAAGAGAGGGAGAGAGAGAGAGAGAAAGTCTGTAACCTGCTAGCTGTTAGCTACCGTAGCTCAGGCGTCGGTCTCCCGTCAGGTAAAAGCTGCCGTTTATTCCTCAAATGACGCTCATTACGTTGTTGAGCCTCTCCGGTGGAGTTATCCATCACTGCTGTTGAATTAGCCGCTAAACTGCTGGACGCTAAAACCGAGGGGCCGTCTCGGGCCGTCTGTGTCTTTACAGTCAATTCACGAAAGCAACGTGAACTTACGTGCCGCTCACACACTAGTAGAGTTACGTTAAGAGGCAGCGTAGCTTCAGCCACACACCATATAATACATCCATGCCACACACTCGCCGTACGCAATATTTTTTTTCGTAGGATGAGTCCGGGAAAGTCCCGCCTTCCCCGCCTCTGATTGGCTGGATGAATTCTCCTTCGATTGACGTCATCTCACAACAGCACTGTAGTAAACTAAAATACACACAACTGAAATATGAAATGTAATCAGATGCCATGGCGTAGCGGTTTGCGTTTTCACCTGCGGTGTGGTGAATCCGAGTTCGATCCCCGCTGGTTTCACATTTAAAAAAAAATTAGTTTTTAAATTAATATTCCAAGTTTACATTTTGAGTTTGAGAGAAGTGTAATTGTGCCATTGGTTAGGTTTAGGCAATGAAGAAAGGAGTTGGTTAAGTTTAGTAAAAAGACCAGGTAGAGGCTAGACAGGCCAGTAGAGAGAGTCCAAATTTACATTTTGAGTTTGAGTGAGAAGTGTAATTGTGCCACTGGTTAGGTTTAGGCAATGAAGAAAGGAGTTGGTTAAGTTTAGTAAAAACACCAGGTAGCGTGTAGACAGGCCAGATAAGTAGAGAGAGTCCAAGTAGATCCAGGCACTCATCACGCTTTGCCGACAGCCTGCGTTTCACAGCCGTTACACAGCTGTTTCACAACCAAAACAAACAACCAATCAGGCGAGAGCCCTTCTAGCCAATCAGAGTCGAAAATGGAGCCCATCTAGCCAATCAGAGGCGGGAACGGCGGGAAAGGCGGGACTTTCCCGGACTCATCCTACGAAAAAAAATATCGCACACCGTACGGGCAGAAGAGGCAGAGCTCTGTCTGTGTGCCTCACCTCTGAAACTACAACGAGACGGCGAGTGGCTTCTACGGCCGCTCTATAGCCTGTGGTTGATTTTTAAAATGTGAAGTAATCAGCTAAGTAATCTCCGTTTTTATCAAATGTACCGGTAATCTGATTACGGGTTTTTTTTTCTGTACTTGTAACGGACTACAGTTACCCTTTTTTTGTATCCTGATTAGGCTACGTAACGCCGCTCTACTCCCCAAGCCTGGCCGATACAGAGTCCCGATCCGATACTTTGGTAATGCAGTAAAGTTGTTAATGTAGATCAACTGTATCATCCCACTATTTTTCTGTTCTTTGTGCTCTGGATGTAACAATATCACAATCTCACAATAATACTCTACCTCAATAACAAGCCCATGACATTTATTGCAGTATTGTAAGACATGTCATGATATCAAACTCTCATTAGCACAGTAGCTCCACGGTACAATATTAATGCCGTTATCCAATAAGTCAACAACAAGAACATTTGGTGAAAAATAAAATAGTTTATCATGCCTTTCACATGAAAAACACAGAAAAAAAACCGCGCGGCACCCAATGCGCTGCTTTGGGTAAAAAGTGCACATGATGCACGTCTACAGTAAAAGTAATGGGTTTGAGAGTGCAAAAGATGATACATCTGAACGCCCCCCATGCGGCCCGTCTTCACTTTAACCCTGACATGTACAGTAGCTGATATGTCATATATCCCTGATCGGGATGTAACGTCCAATTCCGATCGAGTCTGAAACCACGTGATTGGATCGGGACATCCCTAGTTAAGAGGTATTTATGTAGTAGACTTTTATTTACTTTTATTCATATAGTAATTTGCAACACTGCTGCTGTGGATGAAATAATAACAGAAGATAACTCCGGAGAAGTTTTGGCCGACATAATAAACCCCCTCCGTACAACCTGTCGGGGTTTATTTCTCCATAACAACCTCCGAACTATACATTATCCCTTACATGTAATGCAGTATTACAATCTTAGACAGATACTTCTCATCAACATACCTTGGAAATGCACTGCATTGACTGTATGGTTTCTTAGGTGCCTCTGGATCACACACTGTCATTTTTAGTTATGAATATGGGACAGAGAGGACACCCATGCTCAGTGGACGACAAGGCTGTCCGCTCCAGACTGGCTTCTTTTGTTAAAATAGAAGGGTGCATCTGGAAAAGAAGAGGTCAAACAACATTTGTATCTAAAAAACTTAAAGGTTGAATATGTAGAATATTTATTAAAAGCTATATTTAAACATTTAAACATCCACGGGGCGTTTTGAGGGGTAGAATGAAAGTATTGCTTTTCCATAAAAAAAAATTTTTTAGTCTGAATTAATATCTTTAAAATTTTTTGACGGGCTCGACAATGACTTTCTGTCAACGTTTACATTCGTACTTGCCCGTAGCCGACATGTGGCTCAGTTCTCCGCTGTTTTCCTGCCTCCTCCCGGTCGTATGTGTTTGTTTTCAACCAAGCCTTTTTACTGTAATAATCAATCGGTGGATCAATGGATTATCAAATACATGTTAGGATGGGTGTATTTGTGTAGTCTTATCTGTCGTTTACTTTTCCCCCCCCAACTAGACGAGAGCAGTGACAGCGGAGGCTCTGAGCGCAGGTTTGGTTTTCCTGAGTGAGAGTCACAGTACGGAGAATGCCTGTAATGAAAGTATTTTGAACCCGGGGACCATATATTAAATTGATTTTTGGAACAGGGAGATGGAATAGGGGCTTGCTCCGTCCACTCCACGCATCGACCTGGTATTGCAGTAGGCCTACCTCCAGGAACGGTGCACCCCCCTAAACATGTCAAAGAATAACATAACAAGTCAGACTTACAAGAAGTTAGTCTTAATTTAGGCAATCGAAAGATCTTCGCAAGCCACTCATACATTACAGTAAGTGCACCTGTATTGCAGTCTTTACAGTAAACATATTATGGGAAATGTGGGATATTAGAAGCAGAGTTGCTATCCAAAGCTATTGAGGAGCTAAAATGCTGATATAAAAATTATGAACAGATGTAAAATGTAAAACCATGAGGTGTATCTCATGCAGCCAGTGGAGTACATTGATCCCAAACTGAATCTTCAATACGAATGCGCAAATATGTAGCTTAAAAAAAAAAAAAAAAAGCAAAGTAAAGTGGCCAGTGCCAATGATAATAGAGGTTTCTTATTATTACTGGTTTTGAAATTAAGTAATCATTCGCGTCCATTGTGTAATTTCTGCTAACTGATTGAAAAGGTGTGTAAACACGGTGTGAATTTTATTTTATCTAAATTATTTCTACTTGTTTTGAGGTAAATAGAAACAGGGCCAATAACAAACGCACGTAGTTCACCCTCCAAGACAGTAGGGGGCAGTAGCGCACCACTGGTAAACAAAGTATGGAAACAAGAAGTGGGAAAAGGTAGCGCTGTGTAAAATATTACGTTGTTAGACAGAGAATATAAACATGATTTCCTTAATATAAATTTGATAAACTGTCAGATTTTGTTAAAACAGTTGTATCTTTGTTCAGTTTCCACAGATTTCACGTTGACTTTTCACAGTCTTGTCAGTGTGTAGTTGCTGCGGCACCATCAGTCAGTGGGTCGTGTCCCTGAAAGACTCTCCCACGTGTAACTCGTCCAACTCATACTTACCTGGCAGGGGAGACACCATGATCAAGAAGGTGGTTCACCCAAAGTGAGGCCCAGCCATTGCACTCCGGCTGTCTGACCTTTGTGAATTCCCCAAATGTGGGAATCTCAACTGCATAATTTATGGTAGTGGGGGACTGCGTTCGCGCTGACCCCTGATCATGTTGTTAAATTATAAACCTATTACTCAGAAACATAGGAGCCGAATGAGGTGGAGGTTAGATGAGTGTTAATGGTTGACTTATAAAACACAAAAACTAATTTTAAGTTGGTTTATCTTCCTGCCTAGGTAATAAATGGTGGTCCTGTAAAAAAAAATAGCATATCCTCACATAACACAGCGAATCGTACCCTAATGAAAACACACTTCTGCGTCTGTCATGAATAAAACAGATGTGAAAGTTAAAGCAGACTCGTTTCAATTAGCCTTGTACTACATGTTGTCGGTCTACTTTTATTTTGAAAAGGGAGTACCGGAAGTTGAGAGTTTTATATAAATAGTTTTCGCTCATTGGACAGCTGTGGGTCACGTGACGTCAATAACCCGGTTTCACTATCCAAAATATTCAGTGTTACTACAAATTTGTGGGTTTTTTGCGTCGATAGCCCGAAAATATCGAACTGATCTTTCACGGGTTGATAGGACTTTATCTGCTGAACACTTTGTGATGGTTTGTTTGCAGTCAGTGAAAGTATTTTGAACCCTGAGTGAGAGTCACAGTACGGAGAATGACTCCCCTGCTTGTTGCTGTACAGAGTTATCGCTTCTCGGCCTTTTGGCTAAGATCAAGTGTAGTATCTGTTCTTATCAGTTTAATATCTGATACGTCCCCTACCCGGGGACCATATATTAAATTGATTTTTGGAACAGGGAGATGGAATAGGGGCTTGCTCCGTCCACTCCACGCATCGACCTGGTATTGCAGTACCTCCAGGAACGGTGCACCCCCCTAAACTTGTTAAATAATAAAAATATTCAAGAGCCTTTCCAGCTGCTCCTAATATTGGTGTGTGTGCTTGACGACGCAGCAACCTTTCATACAGTCAAAATAACCTGTCCATATCGACAAAAAATAAAGTTCAGTAAAACATATTAAAAAGAAAGAGAGAGAGAGAAACAAGAACCAAGTACAAATTCTCCATACAAGTCATGCAGGCTGTCCCCTATCTAGCAGCTCAGCTCTTCTTCTCATGCTGGTTAAACCCCGATAATGCTGTTCCCTGAATCATCCGGAGGGAACATACAATTATACATGACATTTCTTATACAGTTTTTCTCAATTGCTAAAACACTAAACCCTGTTGTCTGAACCAAATTCTCAGTTGCCCGAACCCACTGATTGAATCAGTCACTATTTTGGCAAAACCATCAGCACTTTTCACCTGTTTAGACACAACTCACCAACACATTTTCATTGTGATGCACCTGTGTTGCATAATGCTGAGCACAGGTGGCAAAAGTCAAACACAAGTAAAGCACAAGTTTCACCGGTTGAACACAACAACTCAAAATTGATCACACTTGTGTCCAATGATGTGAGGGCACATATACTGTAAGTAGTAGTTCAGGATGAAGTCCTGTGGCCTGATCCAGTACAGAGAAATGATGCTGTGGCCGAGTTATGCACTTCTCATTTCTATATTTTTGTACTAGGCTTACATAGGCTTACTGCATACAAGTGCTAAATGCACAAGATTTCTGTTTGTCTTTGTACTGTACAAGTGCTACGTGTAAATGCACAAGATTTCTATTTTTTGTACTTCTTTTTTCTTTTTTACTACTATGTACAAGTGCTAAATGCACAGGTTTTTTGTTTTGCAAGAGGAGAAGATGAGAGACGACAGGGTGAAGGAAGAAAGGATGAGGGAGGGAGGGATGAACTGGGAAGAAAAAAGAAGAAGGAAGGAAAAGGGGATGAAATGGATGTGGAGAGGGAAGGAGGAGGGTGAAAGAAAGGGAAGGAGAGAAGTGCTACAGTGTAAATGCACAGGTTTTTTGTTTTGCAACATGCATTTAGCCTACAGTGAACGATAAACATTTATTTCTACAGCTTCATGTGCTGAGCGTTGTGTTTTCTATTTGTCTATGTAGTGTTTAGTGGCTGCTCAGTAGTGTTTTTAATTTTGATTGACTCGGGGCACGATTTGACAACAGAGTTCAGTTTTGGGCACAAGTTGAACTGTTTTGAGGTGAAAGTTTGGTTTTGCAAGAGGAGTCTGAGGTTTTGTGAATGTAGCTTGAAAATTGGGGTTTGTGTTCACAGTTTAGAGAAAATGAGAGAAGCTTTCGAGAAATCTTAGCAATCGAGAAAAACTGTAAGTGCTTCACAGTTTGGGTACATTATGGTAAATAAACAGTTGTGTAGCACTGTGTGTCTCTTGGGCACCTGAAGCAATAACAACGTCAGTCCATCATTGTAGGCCACATATATCTTTGACATTGCTCCAATCGCCAATCATGAGAGGATTATCACATGCCGATGGTGACAAAATGTGAAGTTGCCTTAATTCTCTTCAAATATTCATTGTTTGATCACCTTTCTTAGCATCGTTACTTGTTTGAAATGATACGGTAATTGCTATAACACATTAGCGTGCATTCGTAATTTCTGTTGACTGATTGAAAAGATGTATAAAACACGGCGTGAATTTTATTTTATGTAAATTGTTTCTAGTCGTGAGTTAAACAGAAACAGGAGGGAGGGAAGTGAAGGGAAGAAACAACGTAGTTCATCCTCCAAGACAGTAGGGGGCAGTAGCGCAACTTCACCACCAGAAATCAAAGAGTGGGAAAATGTAGTTGTGAGAAAACAATCTTTGTTTTTCATTGTTTTTAAAGATTTTTAAAATGTGGATAAATCGACGTTTATGTTAGTCTGATTTACCTTTCGCTGATTTAAACTTGCAGTGTAGTTATAATCATTTTTAGGACGCAAAATAACTGAAATAGACGATTTACATCAGGCCTTTTAACTTAAAAGTTTATGGTTTTTTAGTGGAAACGCAGTATTAAACGATATACAATATAAACATTATTTACTTAATATAAATTTGAATAACTGTCAGATTTTGTCTGTGTTCAGTTTCCACAGATTTCACATTGACTTTTCACAGTCTTGTCAGTGTGTAGTTGCGGCGGCACCATCAGTCTGTGTGTCGTGTCCCTGAAAGACTCTCCCACGTGTAACTCGTCCAACTCATACTTACCTGGCAGGGGAGACACCATGATCAAGAAGGTGGTTCACCCAAAGTGAGGCCCAGCCATTGCACTCCGGCTGTCTGACCTTTGTGAATTCCCCAAATGTGGGAATCTCAACTGCATAATTTATGGTAGTGGGGGACTGCGTTCGCGCTAACCCCTGATTTCATTGTTAAAAAAAAAAAAAAATTATAGAATAACTGAAAAAATAGTAGGAACGAAGTGATCTGGTTCTTATCTAACCCATAACTCCCAGCACAGAAATTAGTATTACGGTATGTTGGTTTACTCTCTACTTGGGTAATAAAAATCAGTCTTGTGAAAATGTAAATGAATATACCCTCACACATACATGTAATACAGTGAATCGCGCTCTAATGAGTATGAAACCACACTGTCTGTGCTCTCCATCATGTGGAAGTAAATCCAGGCAGCAAATATTTACCGATTATTCAGTTGCGAGACACAACCACCAGTTTTGTATTTTGTCTAACATTTTTAAATGTTTACACTGGTTTTTGTTCCTTATTCTGGAAACTACTGGATTAATTTTACATTTGGGAACTGGCATGAGGTATAGAGACTTTCATTGCCCCCAATATGTTAAACTGGTTGAGTTTTAATAACAGTGTGTGTGTTTTTTTGCATAGGTACCACGAAAATATCGAACTAATCTTATAGGACTTTATCAGCTGAACACTTTGTGATGATTATATGTTTGCAGTCAGTGAAAGTATTTTGAACCCTGAGTGAGAGTCACAGTACGGAGAATGACTCCCCTGCTTGTTGCTGGAAAGAGTTATCGCTTCTCGGCCTTTTGGCTAAGATCAAGTGTAGTATCTGTTCTTATCAGTTTAATATCTGATACGTCCCCTACCCGGGGACCATATATTAAATTGATTTTTGGAACAGGGAGATGGAATAGGGGCTTGCTCCGTCCACTCCACGCATCGACCTGGTATTGCAGTACCTCCAGGAACGGTGCACCCCCCTAAACATGTCAAAGAATAACAACTCAGAACAGTTTTTAGGTCTCTAATATAGATTTTACTGCACAATGAGGTAAGCAATTATTAGTTACTGCATACACAACATGTCAACAAAAAATAAAACCTCGTAAAACAGATTAAAGAGAGAGAGAGAGAAAGAAGAACCTAAAGCAATAACAACAACGTCAGTCCATCATTGTAGGCCGCATAGCTTCTCCTGAACTGATCATATACTGAATTTACGAAGGAGCAAGTTATGTTTGATTGAGCATATTGCTTACAACACCATCTACATCTTTGACATCGCTCCAATTGTCAGTAAGAAAATTACCAAGATACTTCACATGCCGATGGTGACAAAATGTTAAGTTGCATCGGTTGGATTTCTCTTCAAATTGTCATTGTTTGATCACCTTTCTTGGCGTCGTTACTAGTTTGAAATGAAGTGATAATTCCTGTAACACACTGCGTTCATTCGTAATTTCTGTTAATTGATTGAAAAGATGTGTAAAACACGGCGTGAATTTTATTTATGTAGAAGTGTAGAAGAAATGTATTTATGTAAATCGTTTCTAGTCGTGAGTTAAACAGAAACAGGAGGGAGGGAAGTGAAGGAAAGAAACAACGTAGTTCATCCTCCAAGGGGGCAGTAGCGCAACTTCACCACCAGAAAACAAACAGTGGGAAAATGTAGTTCTGTGAGAAAAATTATTTGTTTTTTATTCTTTTTAAAGATTTTTTAAATGTGGATTAATCGACGTTTATGTCAGTCTGATTTACCTTTCGCTGATTTAAACTTGCAGTGTAGTTATAATCATTTTTAGGACGCAAAATAACTGAAATAGACGATTTACATCAGGCCTTTTAACTTAAAAGTTTATGGTTTTTTAGTGGAAACGCAGTATTAAACGATATACAATATAAACATTATTATTATTATTATTATTATTTCCTTAATATAAATTTGAATAACTGTCAGATTTTGTCTGTGTTCAGTTTCCACAGATTTCACGTTGACTTTTCACAGTCTTGTCAGTGTGTAGTTGCGGCGGCACCATCAGTCAGTGGGTCGTGTCCCTGAAAGACTCTCCCACGTGTAACTCCTCCAACTCATACTTACCTGGCAGGGGAGACACCATGATCAAGAAGGTGGTTCACCCAAAGTGAGGCCCAGCCATTGCACTCCGGCTGTCTGACCTTTGTGAATTCCCCAAATGTGGGAATCTCAACTGCATAATTTATGGTAGTGGGGGACTGCGTTCGCGCTGACCCCTGATTTCACTGTTAAAAACTAATACAATCCCTGGAAAAATAGTAGGAACCAGATGATGTGGTTGTTTCTAATCCTAACTCCAAGCACAGATACAAAGCATTAATGTTAGTTTACCCTCTACTTGGGTAATAAATGTATGTCCTGTGAAAATGTAAATTAATATACCCTCACACATACATGTAATACAGTGAATTGTGAAACCACATGAAACCACACTGTCTGTGCTCTCCATCATATGTGGAAGTAAATCTTGTGGTAAAGATACGAGACACAACCACCATTCTTACTGTTTTGTATTTTGTTTAACATTTTTTAAATGTTTACACTGTTTTTTGTTCCTTATTCTGGAAACTACTGGATTAATTTTACATTTGGGAACTGGCATGAGGTACAGAGACTTTCATTGCCACCTTATGTTAAACTGGTTGAGTTTTAATAACAGACGAGGTTCATAGCAGATGAATAGATAATCCCTCCTCCCTCAACACGTTTGTGTCTAGCAAAACAGCACACTAAAACCTATCAAGTCCATCATTAATGAAGGTTTTTGCCAAACCCAGAGCGATAGATATTCTGGCAAAACCCATCCAAAAACTGCCCATCTGTAATGTAAATAAAGTTTGTAAGATTTCTCCTGATTATACATGTGTGTGTGTGAAAATAAAATCAAACTATTCACCTTTGTAGCTCCATGAACACAAAAGACAGCACAAATTAAGCCACTGTGCAACCAAGAAGCAACAACCTCTTGTTTTTTGTTTACTCTAAGAGTTTTTCACAGTAACAGAATATAAAACAAACATTTCTCCAGTTCAGTCTGCATTTAAAACATTGCAGTCTTCATTTAATCAAATCTATAACACTCCATAATCCCTAAAAAAAAAAGAAAAGGGCAGTTCTTTAATTAAAATAAAGTTATTTCTGTGTGATGGGGAATGAATTCTGGTCCATTAACTCTCCCACTCTGTCCTGCAGGGTGTGGACCACCTCTGCCAGGATGAAGACGTGTGTGTCGTCCAGGTCCTTGAGGATGAACTTCTTTCCCAAGGCCATTGTTTCATCCAGGTAGAGGAGGAACTGTTTCATGGCAGGATCACTGGGGAGGAGGAGGAGGAGGGAGCAAGGCAACAACAAAATAATGTCACTACATCCAGTACAAATGTATGTGTCAAACCAACTACAGTCTTTTTTTTATTGTTATCCCATTAGCAAAGGTGGAGTCACATGATTATAACGCATGGACAGATTTCCAGGTTTTCTTACCATTCAACGAGGACACCTTTGTGTACGTTGACCATATTGACAGGTGCAGAGGAGAAGTCCACAAAAAGTGAAGACTTCAAGACCTGCGGGTTAACAGACAAAGACAGGTAACTTTTCTACAAACATAAACAAACCAAAAAAAGCCTTCTCTACGTGAGCAGCTAACGTAGCACATGCTAAACTCAGGAGTCAACTTTAGTTAATATACGTCGAGCAAATGGGGAGAAATTGTCCGTATTTCAATTAGCTCATTTTCTTAACATTGGCTCATATTAACGTTTTTGTTCGTTTGTTTTTTTTTTCCCCCAAAAAACGACATACGTTTTGTAGTTTTCTAGCATGTAAACAACAGCTGGCTTTTTGCTTTAGCCTCGTTAGCTTTGTTAGTGCTACAGTTTGTTACTTATTAAGTTAACAACCCAGGTGATATTTTAAATATACACGATGTTACGACGATATTCAAAATAAACATGAACCTACCTGACACTGTTCAGACGATTAAACTTTAAAGAAACGAGAGACTTTGACAGTCAGATGGTGAAACTTTAAATCTGTTAGCTTGTCGGTGTATCATGGGGCGACGTACGGTGTCTGGCGAGGGACAATCTTATGCAATACGAAAGAAGTTCTTCTCCTTCTTGTGGTTTTATGGCAGCTGCCAAACAACGTTACAGTGCATCACCGCCACCTACTGTACCAAAGTTGAGTATGTGGCATCAGTATGAATCATGGATCTGTTATTGTAGTTTTTTCATATAATAGATCCATGGTATGAATACACAGCACTTCATTTGGGATGTCTGTGTACATCTGCATACTCAGGCCATTATCCAGTCAGCCAGTCATGTGGACAGAATAATGCATAACATTAGGCAGTAAAGAAAATATGATCTTGAGAGGGTGGTCGGGGGGTTATTGTTAGTATTACCCGTGCTAGTATTAGTATTTATGTCGTCTGAAACTGGTTTCAATAAGCTCATTCAGTAGGATGAATGAGTAAAACCTTGGTTATTTTGAGGTTGGTGCTTGGGTAAGTGTTTTACAGATGGAAAAATGTTGACGTTGGAGTCTGTAATTTGGTTAAAAGCTCCAGTTGACTGTATATATGTCATATAACATATTATTGAACATCTACTCTCAAAAACAACAGTGAAAGTCCTGCCCTTTAATGTAAATATCTCACAATATTCAAACACACCAAGAGAATTAAGTCACATATAGTAAGTAAAGCAACATCTTTGATACTGGACATTTTATATTGCCTCTGTTTCTATGGTCATATCACACAAACCTAAAAGAAAATTGTAGTATTAATATTGTAAAAATAAATACAGTATATAAAGATGAGATGTAAAGTGTAAAGCAGCTTTGTGGTGAAAATGAAACACTGAAGAAAGTTTGTAGACTCGTCAAATAAAGCCTCCAGCTTTAGACATGTATTTATTGTCAGCATTACTAGTGGCAGTTCAGAAATTAAAAACCAATTACTTTCTTAGTCCCATACAAATAAATAAAGCAACCTGAACTAATATTAATACAGGTCCATTTGAGGTAAGGCTGAGGAAGGAATAGGTTTTGGCACACAATGACTGTCATACTGTGTATATGTTATAATAAAATGTAAATATAAAAATAAAATCTGAAACCATTGCTCTGGTCAAAAATGTAAGGAGCATTAGTGGCTTCGTCATGTCAGTGGAGTGTGTCTGATACATTATGAGCATTATGCACCACGTATTAAGTAAAACTGCTAAGGTTCTGATGAAATAAAATGAAATCCAGAAAAATAAATAAAATCTAAAATCAATTTTCATCATCTGAAATTTACTTGTAAACTTATTAATCATGTGCTTTAAAAATTCAACCGATCTGACTCTTTCGTTAGACCAATCTAGGAGAATGACATAGGATAACAAAATCAAATCATCACAACTCACAACCTTTCAAAGATATCAATGAGTAAAATACATTTAATTGCCCCTAATTACACTAAGATCACATTAGTGGGCGTTTATGTAAGTGTGCAACAAGAAGAGAGTTATGTTTTTAATCTGGTTAGGGTGTGGGTGGGTGACAGTGCTCTCCTCTATTTCAAGTACATGGTTGGTTGGGTCTGCTGTGTTCATATGTTTCAGTCAGTGGCTGATGTAGCTCTTCAGAGCTTCCTGAATGAACTGGAGGCTCCGCTTGTACAGGAACGAGTCCTTCTTCTCCGGCTTGCATATGTTGAGATGATCTACATCCACCTCAATGAGCTCACCGATGCCGAGATCTGAAACCAAATCAGAGGTAAGAACTAACGGACGAGATCACACATACTGCTTTCTACATCCATATTTAAATTAATAGTTCAACATTTTGGCAAATTCTCCCATTGCCATAATCCCTATAGTCATAGGGTAGGTTCATTTACCATTTACCTGTTGTTTTTGAGGCAAACGCGTAGCCGGAACTACATCCCAGACACGGCTGCTGGGCGGAGTGATTTCAAAAGCGCAAATAGTTCAGAGTATTTGCTTTGTGTGTTGTAATGTTGCAGAATTATGCATGATTATTTCATAGCGTGGTAAATGTGCAGGTAACAACTTGTCCACAAGAGTATTTTGGAGTTGTTGGATTGTGTATTTGACGAGTTTGATGAGGGACAGAGGACCTGTACCGTTCACCTCTATTGTGTTCGCTGAGCAGTTCTGACCTGCGGATCTCAAAACAACATGCATCGATTTATAGGGATTATGGCAATAGGCGAATTTGCCAAAATGTTGAACTCTCCCTTTAAGCTATACATCACAGATACAGTAAACATGTCTTATTTATTTCTCATGTGAATGAGTGTTACATACTTGCTGACTGTGTGGGTACCACCAGTATCTTGATCATGGGGCCGATGTTTGTTGGCAGCCTCTCTGCAAAGCTCAGGACCTTGATTTCCTTTTCCTTGGCCATGTTCAGGAAGTTTTCATTCAGGTTACGCAGCGCTGGTGAATCTTGAAACACAAGGAAAGCAACTCTCAGTAGGTACTGAACAAGCTCCACTCAACGCAAACAGTCTTTGACCTTTGAGAATTGATTGTGTTCACCTACCTTTACAAAGCTCTCTGACTTCTATAGAGGGAAAGAGGAGATATCTGACATTGACCGAGTACTCAGCCATAGAAGTGCCGCGGTGAGGAACACTATAGAACATAATGCCCTTGGTGTTTTTTAACAGCTCGTGCATCTCTGGGTCCTCTGCAGCATCAAGCAGCATTTTCTTCACAAGCAATCCTGACAATGTTAAAATTAAACAAGAGATTACAGACAGATAAAGAAACTTTAAATTAGGCACATACAGACACTATTCATTTCATTTCCTGAGTAGATGTGAGTGAAAATCTAACGCTTGTGGAAGGAACAGTCTGACAAAATACCTCCCATACTGTGGGCTACCCAGACCACAGGCCTCTCTCCGATCCCCGCCAGCTTTAACTTCTTTAGCAGCTCTTGACTTCTGTAGGCCAAGGACTTCCTGCAGAGATGAAACCAAAGATTGGGTCAACCGTTTGCTCAGCAACAGCCTGTTGGAATTGTATAATTACGGACATTTTGCACAAATTGTATCTTTAAATATTGAAGCTACAGTTCTGAGAGAAATTAAATGTTAATATTAACAATATATCATGCTGAAACCTCAGTGGATACTAAGAAATGTCAGATTCTTCACCTCTGATTCTCAGCAGGACACTTGGCCATCCAGTCACTGAGGTGACTGTCATACTCCACTGACAGCACTCTCAGATTTGGACAGTCAGCAGCCAACCATGACTGTTAATAAAAGCGGACACAACAACACAGAGAAACAACAGTGAGACCTCACATGTACTTAGCCTGTCAAAAACTATGGCCATGAAGAATAAACCCCATAGTTGATCTAGTTTCAAGTTTTTAGGCAGAAAAACCCCAGGACATTAGTGTAGTGAGCTCCACAGTAATAAGAGGAATTGGGTTGATTTCTTACCTTAGGCCAGCACTCTGTGTAGTCATCCTTGCTTTCTTCCTCTTTCTCTTCCTCTTCCATGTTGCGGTCCTTCTGCCTCCATGTTTTAAATGCTGCCCCTAGAATCCCATGGATGAAAAGCACGTCTGCTTTGATTTGCTGGCTGGAAAAGATAAGCAATCGTCAAAGACAAGTTTGAATTACAACATAAAATAAAATGAAGCTAATCATAAAAATTATATGACAAGAGGAATAAATCGTCTTCCTACTTGCCACGTGTTTGTGGATGGAGGATGTAGACACCATCTTGATATTTCTCTTTCACCGTCTCCCTATCCAAGTTGGCAAGAGCGCGAGCTGCGTGAGACGCCTGCATGACATGAGGGGACTGCATCATCTCAGCCAGGACAGACACCCAGCCTGAAGGTGAGACAAAGGGGAAAAAGAAATATTGGATTGATTATATATAATATGTTGTAAGAATTGTGATATAAAGTATTGAATAAAAAAATTAACAAACACAAAATATGAAACCTGTAAAACATGTGAGTTGACAAACAGCTGATAATTGTGATGACAACTTAAAAAAAACTTTTTGGAATGATCAAGTCTTTGTAATTGTGAATTTTTAATCTGTAGATGAAGTTGGCAAATGCAAAAAAGAGGCTTTAAATTATGTTTCTATCAACATACAGTCAAGATTGCTCATGTGCAGAACCTTCATCTGATGTGTTACAGACCTACCGGACTGGGCTATGGCCTGGTGGACGCTCTCGTTGAGCGCCAGGTTTCCAATGATTCGAACAATGTTCCTCTGGATCTTCAGGGAGTCGGTACGGAGCTGATAGACCCTCTGCAGGAGCTGCAGGCCCCCGTTGGCAACTATGTGATCGCAGTGGCTCTGGACCTGCAGACGAGAAACAAATGTTGCAGTAAGTTCAGCACACTCTTGTTCACGTCATCGTAATTATCATTAAGTCACATTCTCCACACAATTTATTCTGACTCACCGAGACGGTGTTCACCTATGGAGCACATTAACTGGTGGAATAATGAGGTAATAGCAGTTTCTACAAAGAGGCCTTTGTGTTGAAATGACTTTTTACTTTGATTACGATTAAACTGCAGTGGAAGAACAAGACGTGCTGTAGGTTGCACATTGATGGTGATTATGATTAGTTTGACAAAAGTAATTGTACAATTGGACTTTGCCAGACACAATCATGTTTACAGGCACAATGGACATCATTACCTTTGAGTGCTGCACCAGTGCCTGCAGACAGAAGGATTCAACCTTCTCTGAGGGAACAGAGGTGAGGCTCTGGGCGTAGGGAAGTCCGTTGCCACCAAAACACCAGAGACCACCCTGCAACATGAGAGCACGGGTGTTGTTGGTAACAAACATTTGGTAGTACAATAGCTTGTTTTTGTTTCCTTGGGCAGTCTTCTTCCTAAAAACCTTGGACAGACTACATGTACGCATAACATCCGTCATGATTACCCGTTGTGCTGCCATGGACTGAGTACTCTCTCTGAGGGCCAGTGATGTGAAGTACTGAACACATTTGTCCACCTCGGACAGAGGAAGAGAAGCCAGCAGCTGCCTCAGTCCATCCTCTGCTGTCAAACCCTATGAAAAAAATTGTTAACACACCATAGTTACCATCTTAAATAAAGCTGATACAAGTGGCCAATAAGGTTAAAGACACATACAAGTCACTGAGATACGTACATCTTCCAGATCAGGTAGCACAGGAGGCGGCCGAAAGAATCGCAGTTCCACCTGAGGAGTCCGGGCCAAGCCCACCGCTGTTCGCTGGTCTATAACCTGGGCTGCTGTCTGGTACTGGTAGTCTGTAACATAGGCAACAATAGGTGTGACCTTTTGCTCCTCCTTTCACTCATTGTAAATTCACTGAACGTGATATGGTTCAATGGTTTTCACATTATTTACCGTGCCAGTGATGATTGTCTGCAAGCTCTTGTACAGCCTGCAGTCTGATGGCTTTATTGACCGACTGGGTCCTCTTCAGCAGGACCCACAGTGCCACCTCATGTGGGTCTGCATCCACATGGCTGAAATGCTCTATAACATACAGATACAGAACAAACTGATAGGCTGAACAATTACAGAACAAAGAGTTAAAGGGATAGTTCAACATTTTGGCAAATTGGCCCATTGCCATAATCCCTAAATTTTAGAGTAGGTTCGTTATCTTTATTTGTCGATTCAAGCTATTTTTAGAACGGTGGAGCAGAGCCGCAAGCTGCTCAGAGCTACGCTACAGAGGCTAATGGGATTTCTTGGTTTCCCTTATCAATCTCATCGAATACACAATCCAACAACTCCAAAACGCTCTCATGGACAAGTTGTGACCTGCACATTCACCAAGCTATGAGATAATAAGGGAACGTTACAAGGTAACGAGGTAAATTCATGCAAAACCGCTGATGTTTTGATGAGGAAATCACATTAGCCTCCATAGCATATCTCTGACCAGCTCGCGGCTCGGCTCCGTCGTTCTAAAAATAGCTTGCACCGACAAATAAAGGTAATGAATTATCCTAAAACTATAGGGATTATGGCAATGGGCCAATTTGCCAAAATGATGAACTATCCCTTTAAAGTGGGTACAATTTCCCTAGGGGCACCCTGAAATTATTCCTACAGTCACTGTCTACAATGACGAACTATCAGGATCTACCTGCAGTTAATTAACTACAGCTATGAAGTTACAAACCTTGTGGTTGCAAACTTTGTTTCACCAGTCTGGCAGCTTTACATTTTTAAAAGGTCACAAGTCAGTTTATTAGAGACGTCACTGGAAGTTAATATGGGGGGGGAACAAAACAATAATGTTCATGTACACAACAATCTGTTTCACAGTAGACTTAATGCACAAACTATGTGAGAAAAACAGGATGTGAAATGTGCTTGGCAGGTGTTTCCTTTGGTCTTCATCTTCACACTGCATAAAAATGGCAAGGCAAAAAATAGTTTTCTAAGAATAAACATTTGTGCCTCAGCAACTTCTGCTTTCTAAGTGAGGACACGTTGGTGGTGTCATAGTTTCACACTGTAGACGTTCAGGTGAACTTGTGTTAAGACAACTCTTCTTTCTTACCATCCAGTGATCGCAGTAAAAGCCTGGAGGATAGTTCCAGAAACCGTCGTGCTGCTTTATGAAGTTCCCTCCTTGCTTTGTGCGTCAGCCCTGAGACACATGCACAATGGGGAGAAAGTAACTACCGTGGCTTTTAAATAAAATCAGCATTACATTTACAGTACCATGACAGCAAACCATTATTGTTGTAGTAATGCTTGTTAGTTGGTGATCGCTCCATGAAGTCATTGAGCCTTGACTAGTGGAAGTGAGATCAGGCAACAGACTGACCCAAATATTCAGACAGGAAAGATAGTTTAGAGGGGAAGGAAGGAAAGAACAGCAGGAAGTAATGATCGCAGATGTCATTGGGCATCTGGACATGACAGATTTGGTATGAGTTTGCTCATACAAGAAGTAACTGAAGCCAGATGTCATTCGGCCAAATAAAAATAAAACTAGTGAGAAGTCCTCATAAGGTTTCACAGGGTGTTTTTTTAAAAAAATGACCCACAACTTCCCACTAACAGCACTCGTGACATTGCGTGACATTTATTACCTGCAGTGAGGTTCTCCTTTTCATCCGAGGGCGTGGCTTTCAGATAAATGTAAGACTTGTACTTCTCTTGTAAAATTGCACTTGTGTCAATGGTCACAGCTTTATCCAAGGCTGCCACCTCATATGTAATAAAAAGACAGCCCCTGCAGATAGAGAGAACGGATACGCTGAGGCCCATTTCAATGTATTTCACACAAATTAAACCATTTAGGAATGTAAAAGTGAAATTTTACACGTCGGTAATGTAACTTACCCCATGACAACTGCGCCGGTTACTTTAGCGACCTTCCCTAAATGTCAACAGAGAGGACTCTGTATTAACCAGCAGCAGGTTACACAAAAGCATTTGAATCTGCGTATTAGATATTATTATTATTAGTGTATTAGAGAAACTAGGTCCATTGACTCACTTAAATCTTTCCACTGAAGCACTCTCTTCACCCCTGGAGGCCCGGCGGTGCTCAGTCTCCGGCAGCGGATCAAACGCAGAGCTGCAGCAGACATCCTCTTCCTCCTTGCTGCTGCATGATGAGACCAGGTTATGAATCAATTAATCAAAGACCATTTAGCCTTTTATCTCACACTGGAAACTGGTTTAAATGCTGTGTGGTTAATAGCACGTTTGTTAAAGCTAGTTTAATACCCCAGTACCTACATTGTCAGCTGTAGCACTTTTATCCCCTTGCACTTTAAAACTGCTTTTATCTTTTCTTTGGCTACCAACAAGCACCTTTAATCTGTTATTTTTATCCATCAGGCAGAGAGTACAGTATTTTTTCTATGTATTTTATATTTTGTACAATTTTATATTTAGTACTCAGAATGTCCTGTTTCACTTTTGCTGTGACAAATGAATTTCCTCTCGGGCGTTTATAAAGTTTAAGTTAACCCTAACCATTACAAAAGTAACAGTACCAACCTGTGACACATAATTACAGCCGACTACAGTCAGATAAACTGTGTTAAGGTTTTAACTCATCCACAAGTCGTGTAGCGTCCTTTAGCTAATTTAGCTGGTGTCTAATCTGAATAACGAAGTCTGTCAGCCAGTCTAACCACATCATTGATCATTATCGTACCATTAAATAAACATTAAGACACTAAGTACTCACTCATTGTCATTTAAAACAAACATAAATGAACCTTTAATGTCAACTAACGGAAGCGTTAGCTCGTTGGCTAACGTGTCGCTGTCGCAGCTCACTGACTGTAAACTGGACAGATGACTGATTAGGTTAATTAATCTTTTCGTGCAGGTTCAGTTTCGTTATTTGACAGCTGACATTACCTTATTTATCGACTGACAAGTTTCAAAAGGACCGTGTTGGTGTCTCTCTCCCACCGCTGCAGCAGCGCCCCGGGTCATCACAAAAACACAACGTAAACTCGTCTCACAAATAATACGTCATCTGCCGCAGCTGACGCGAAGGGGTGAAACAACAAGTATGATGTCGATTAGGCTACAGTGAATGATAATATTAATAAACTAAAATATATATATATATATATTAATAAACTTTATTTAGATAGCACCTTTCATACAAAAAAATGCATCTCAAGGTGCTTGATCAAAACAATATCAAACTATCTAAAACAATATTAATCAAGAATGATCAAAGGCAATAAAACAGTGATAAGCAATAAAACAATAGCAATCACAGCTACAAGTAAAAGTTAGACTGATAGATTTTTAATTGTGTTTTAAAAACATTAAGAGAAGTTGCAGTTATCAAAAAGGAAAGTTTTAAGTCTACTCTTGAAAACAGAGGGGGTGTCTGCCGCGTGGATTTAAATTGGAAGTTGGTTCAAGAGAATAAGGACCCGATGGCAGAAAGCCCTGCCTCACAAACTACTTTTGTAGACTCTATAAGTTCCCTATACGAGGGTGCCTGGCCATGTAATGTTTCATAGGTAAGGAGGAGGACTGTAAAACCTTTTCTACAAATTCACTGAAAACGACATTAGATGTTTGCTGTTTGTTATATGTAATTTTTATTCACTCAGTGATTCAGAGTGCAGTAGTGATATGTTTTTTTTATGCTGTGAGGAGAGTTTGTCCGGTGAAGCTGAGGGGCTCTGGAGATGTGAGTGTCCTTCACCTCCCAAATTTTACTGCAGCACACACAGTTCCCCTGTCAGGAAACAGCAGACAGACACTAATACCAGCTTGAAGAGGTGGACCCTGCAATGCATAACAATCATGCTAAAAACACGAACTATTATCTAATATGTTGTCCTTATAAACATCTTCATGACCTGACCAAATTCATATTAAGAATAAGAAACACATTCCTAAATCAAATTATTACATCTCATAACCTTCACATATCTGGCTCAGGTTGTCTGCTGATATGTCAAAACAAGGCACTTTTGCTTGGCCAAAAGATACAAAGCAAGATAATAAATATTATGTTCTAAAATTAAATTTTTGCCAAAAAAAAAGAGAAGAAGCTGACATTGAGATCTATCTGTCTGTAACTTCTTCTTTTTAACTCAGATTACAGGTACATTTATTCTATAATTTGATTACTTAATCCCATTACATGTAACCAGTTATTCCCCAACACTGACTATTGTAAATGTTATAATGCAGGAGGAGGTGTTGATGCTGGTGGAAATGACTAATAGACTAATTGACAC